>NW_028189979.1:0-244638 GCF_048542155.1 Nylanderia fulva
CACATATTAATCTTACGACGTTTTATTTCGTTTACTGATGTAACGGCGTTTAAATATGTTTATTAGACATTTATACGTTAAAAACATTTAGACTTTGTTAAATTTAATTTTGCTTTTTATACTGCGCTGAAGAAGATCCGAAAAATTGGATCGAAACGTTCGCTTCCTAATTTGTTTCAATTTTCGAGTCTATTTTTATAGTTTTAATTTAAACTGTATTTTTTGTATTAGTATACATGGATTAGATGTAATAAATTAGTTGTTTAACCTTGATGTTGAATCTGCTTTTATTAGCCGCTTATATTTGTAATACTTTATTTGAATTAAAGAGCATTTAATTATTATAAAATAAAATAAATTAAATTAAAAAATAAAATACAATAAAAATAAAAAAATTAATTTACAATTGTTATTAAACTATAGAAACAATTAACTCAGGACCACAGACAAACACACAGAAGAATGTGTAAAAAATATATATGCGAAACTTACAAACGTTAAATGTTAAAATGCAAGACTTTTTGATGTCATTATAATAAAATATATATGATAATCATCACTATAAAATTGAATATGTGTGAAAACACGTATGTCTACTGACAATGAGACGTTTAGCTAACAACTGTATGTATATATGTCGTGTAACGTTTAAACTGTATTGATGACCTTATTATAAATAATATTTAAAGGAGAATGCCAGTTAGTATCATAGTTTCATCGGTTGATACAGCTTTATACTCGCTGGCTTCGTTTTTACAAAACATCTTACAAACTAGCCTACCTAAAACGAAAAGTCATATCAATAATAGTTTTGATTTGTACAGCATGTTGTCTGGTAAAAACATTGATGAGAACGATAAGATGTTTTCTTTAGATGTGGTTTCTTTATTTACGAACGTACCTCTAGATCTTGCGATTAACGGGATTAACGATAGATGGGATCACATTGAAACAAATACTAGAATACCGAAAAGCGAATTTATATGTGGTATAAAATTCATATTGACCTCTACTTATTTTACATTTAATGGCATAATTTACAAACAGACTTTTGGGACCCCTATAGAGTCTCCGTTATCCAATTATAGCTGACTTGGTTATGCAAGATCTTGAAGATACAGTTCTTAAAGCGTTAAATTTAAAATGTTTGTTTTACTTCCGTTATGTAGATGACATAATATTGGTCACTTCTATGATTAATATGACTCAGATAGTTAATAATTTTAATAACTATCATGATAGACTTAAATTCACGGTGGAACAAGAGGTTAATCGTAGCTTGAATTTCTTAGATTTATCACTTAAAATTATTAATAACACAATATACATTGACTGGTATCAAAAAGAAACCTTCTCAGAAAGAACTTTATCATTTTATTTAAACCACCCATTATGCCAAAAAATTGGAATAATATACAACCTTGTGGACAGATGTCTGTTGTTATCACACCCACATTTTTTAAATAAAAATTTGGAGTTAATCATTAATATACTCATAAGCAATGGTTACTCCTCTTGAGCTGATTTTTAACAAAATTAATCATCGGATAGAACACATCATATATAAAAAAAAAGCATTATAAAAAGACAAGCTAACATAGAAGGAACAGAAATTATAAAAAAAGACTCAGTTAATAAAAAATTCTTTGTCATTCCGTATATAAATAGGATCTCAGAAATGATTGTTTCCTCGGTAAAAAATACAGAGTGTATTGTAGGATATAGATGTCTCAACAAACTTGATAATATTATTAAAGCACAGAAAGATAAAACTAAACATCCATGCAATTCGAATGTGGTTTATAAGATCAATTGCAATAATTGTAATGCATCTTATGTAGGCCAAACGAAGAGGCAATTACAGACGAGACTAAAAGAACATAAAAATAATATCAGATTGGACTCAACGAAATATTCAGTAATTTCTGAACACATAAAAAATGAACACCATACATTTAATTGGGATAACGCAAAGATTCTGGACAACGAAAATAATTATTATAAAAGACTCATTTCTGAGATGCTACATATTAAAGAACAAAAAATGGGCTAAATTTAAACAAAGATACTGAGTTACTCAGCGAGTCGTATTTTGATATTTTGGATAAATTAGCGAACAATAAATAATAATAAGACAAATAGGACATTAACATAGGTATTAGATCATATATAAACACGCACATTCTTTGACTAAGTAGAGTTTAAAATAAGGTGTCTTTTTATATTGTTGGTCTTGTCTTGTGTCATCTTCAATAACTTTTTCAAAAAAACGTGGTTAAAATTGTCAAGAAGAACGATGTCAAGTAAGCATATTGTTAATTGTTGGGGATATATATTTTAATTTTGACATACGTTAATCGTTAATTTTTTATTAATCGCAGCGCCTACGGAATGTTTTAATTTCTTGCATATTAACGATGAAACTTTTCAAGATCTGATTAAGATCGAAGATCATATCGAGGCAAACATTTGTTGGACATGACGGATTGAAACACGCGTTAACTGCTTATAAATTCTCGATTCTTGAAGAACTAACATTAATTTTGTCACATATTTTAGACATAAAAATATCCATAAACAAATTTGGATTTCCCTGGATGGAAATACGCGTAACCAAATTGATCATGTTCTTGCAGATAAACGGCGCCACACAAACGTACTCGATGTTAGGTCTTATAGGGGGGCGGATTGCGACTCGGATCACATTTTGGTAATTGCCAAAATCAGAGAACGTCTTTCGTTAAACAAAACTAACGGGCAATTAATTGGTTCCAAACGTCTAAATGTGCAAAGTCTTACCAAGGGAGAGAACGGAACAAAATACGCGGTCGAAGTAACGAATAAATTCGCGGCCTTAAAGGAAATTAATGAATCGGAGGATAATGCGGTTGACAAACAATGGGAAAACGTACGCGACTCGATAGTAAAATCGGCGGAAGCCACGGTTGGTTTTTGTAAAAGACACAAAAACAAACCGTGGTTTGACGAAGAATGTGTAAAAACTGTTAAAGTACGAAACAAAGCGCGTATCGCATGGTTGACTCAAAATACGGCTGAAACTCGGAATCAGTTTCTTAATATTAGGCAAGCAACTCATAATATGTTTAAAAATAAAAAGCGTCAATATTTAAAACGTAAAACTGAAGAAATAGATGAAAATTGTCAAAGCAGTAACGTCCGCGGTATGTACATGGGAATAAATAATTTTAGAAAGGGATTCCAAGCTAGGACAAAAATGGTAAAAGATGAGGACAATAATTTAATTACGAATTCAACGGGAGTACTAAATACTTGGAAAAATTATTTTGATCAGTTATTGAATGTTGAATCTGAAAGCGACCGGGAAATAGAGAATTTTGAGTTTCACACGGCGGAACCTTTGATTAACGAATCGACAATTTCAGAAGTAAAAAGCGCGATTAAAAAATTAAAAAATCATAAAGCATTGGGCATCGACCTGATTCCGGCGGAATTAATGAAATGGGGGAGGAAGTAGGTTAATAGAGGAAATTCAGAAATTAATTATCTTAATTTGGAATAAAGAAGCATTGCCGGAACAATGGAAAGATTCAATTATAATTCCGATTTTCAAAAAGGGTGACAAAATGAGTTGTAATAATTATCGGAGCATCTCACTGTTACCTACTTGTTATAAAATTTTGTCGAACATTTTATTGACGAGGCTTGTACCATATGTAGAGGAAATAAGTGGGGATCATCAATGCGGTTTTAGAAGAAATAGATCGACTACAGATCAAATCTTTACTATTCGGCAAATCTTGGAGAAAAAATGGGAATTTGGTCAACCGGTACATCAACTTTTTATTGATTTTAAAAAAGCGTATGATTCGATTAAACGGGAGAAAATGTTTGAAATTTTAATTCGGCTGGGGATTCCTAAAAAATTGGTTAGCATGGTTCAAATCTGTTTAAAAGATTCTAGAGGTAGAGTAAAAATAGGTAACCAAATATCGGAAACTTTTAACATTCATAGCGGATTAAAGCAGGGGGATGCATTGTCACCTCTTTTGTTTAATTTAGTATTAGAATATGCTATTAAAGAAATGCAGAAAAGTGAAAATGGTCTGCGGTTAAACGGTATAACACAGCTATTAACATATGCGGACGATATTGCTTTGCTTGGAGATAATAAAGTAACATTAATTGATAACACTAAAACTTTATTAGATAAAACGAAAGAACTTGGGTTGCAAGTAAGCGTTGAAAAAACTAAATATATGATCACTAATAGAATCCAGAGTATTCATAATTGCGGAAGCTTGGTCATTCGAGATAAAATGTTTGAGCGGGTCAGCAGTTTTAAGTATTTGGATTCGATTTTAAACCAAACTAATAAAATAAGAGAAGAGCTTAAGAAAAGAATTAATTTGAGGAATGCTTGCTTCTATTCGGTTAATAAATTACTCGGATCGCGAGTGTTGTCTAAACGTTTAAAAATTAGAATTTACAGAACGATTATTTTACCGGTAGTCCTTTATGGCAGCGAAACGTGGTCACTTACGTTAAAAGACGAGAAAAAATTTAGAGTATTCGAGAATAAAATACTTCGAAAAATCATGGGTGCGAAGCGCGATGAGGAGACAAGGCGAATGGAGAAAACTGCATAACGTAGAATTACATCGATTATACAATAGTCCAGATATAATTAACGTATAATAAAATCACGCCGATTAAGATGGGCAGGCCACGTGGCGCGTATGAGTGAGGATCGAACCGCATATAAAATACTAATTGATAAACCTAATGGGAAAAGACCATTGGGTAGACCAAGACGTAGGTGGGAAGATAATATTAGAATGGATCTTAACGAAATGAGGTACGAGGGACGCGAATGGAAGGATCTTGCTTAGGGACGGGAACATTGGCGAGATTTGGTATTTGTGGCAATAAACTTTCGAGTTCCGAACGCCAGTTAATAATAATGTAAAATATCTTATAAAATATTCAGTTTTTGGTAATCATATCTTAATACTTTTTTTGCACGGAATAATGAAACTAATCAACTGGTATAAAGAAAACAGATAATTGTTTTAAAAAAATGTAAAATTCAACATGCAGTTGCATACTTTTTTAATAAGTAATTATGTTTTTTTTTTTAAGTAAGAAAGTTGAATGCCAGTAAGAAAAACCAATGGGAAAATATTCAATATTACGTTTTTTACACCAACTGATTGGTCTCATTATTTCATGCAAAACAGTATTAAGATACGATTACCAAAAACTGAATATGTTACAGGATATTTTACATTTTATGTCAAAAAATTGTTAACTTACAACCTTTATAACTCAACAAGAACTCCATGAAAACATATTTTAGTATAGGATTTTGTAAAGCTTTTGAAATAACATATAAGAATATGTAATAAAAAATAGGTAGTCCCATTAAAGAAATTAAAGATAACTTTTACGTAACCTTCAAATGACTATTCAAGGTCAAATCAATGGCACAATCTTATGTCCCCCTCATAATCCTACAACTTTTGTTTGAAACTTTTTTCGTATCTTAAGTCGTTTCCAAGATAAAGAAGCCCAAGTCGGGCTTTAAGAATACTCTGTATATATATTATTCAATTTATGATTAACTGACATTAAAATCGGTCTAAATGATCTTGGAAAGTTGGTGTTACCAAAATATTTACCAAAATATTCGACTAAAACATCAAGCAATCTCGATTTATTGCGAGATATTGATTTACGTGATTTTCTCTAAACATATGATGATATTTAAATATTCCCTGCATTTCCAGGAAAAACCACTATAGGTTTTTACAATATTCTGAATGTATGAGACCTAAAACAACTCGAATTTTACTTTCCGCTCGAGGTCAAAAAATCGCACTTTTTGGACATTCTCCTTTCAGTGTCTATCTAAGAATTTAATGTATTATTACACTTTTTCATATAAAACATCTCAGCTATTTCTCTTTTTTTAGTATTTTTCTCATGATGTAAAATTATCGCGGATTATCCCAGTCAAAATCGTGTCCAAATTCAACTCTATGTTTGCTCACTACAGAGTAATTACTTTTATGTAATTTAATATTATTTTTGTTCCCCCTAATGCGGGTTTTCAGGTGTCTTTTTGTTTGTCCGATGTAAGAAAAAGTACAATTTTTACATACAATTTTGTATATCACTTCAGTTCTATTCAATTTTAAAATCTTATCTTTACCGTGATTGATAATCCTATTTAATTTTTTCGAATACACTACATTTAAACCAAACTTTGAGAGAGAATTTTTTATATTGTCACTGAGATGGGTTATGTAAGGCAATGTAAAATAAGATTTTAAGTCAAATTTCTGTGTGACAACGCGGTTCATTATTATTCATATTGTGTTTTAAAAATCTGAGGCGTTTATTAACAATGCGGTTGACAATATTCAATGGAAAACAATTGTTAACTAAGATTCCCTTCACAATTTCAATATTCTGCCTATGAAATTTGTCGTTAGACAGTAGAATCGCGTAATCCATTAAATTTATAATGGTATTAATTTTGTATTTCTCTGGATGATTTGACAAATAATTTATGTATCTACCTGAAAACGTCGGTTTTCTGTACCAATTGATAATTAATCTTCCTTGTGTTCTTATTATTGTAGTATTTAGAAAATTTATCCTGTTATTAGTTTCGATTTCATATGTGAATTTTAAGCGATCATGATACTCATTAAATGTCTTAAGAATGACATCAATTTCATCTTTTGGAATCATTGTTAAAATATCGTCAACGTATCTAAAATATAAAGAAATACGAAAATCTAACTTATCGAGGCATTTTGTTTCCAAATCATCCATAACGATATCTGCTAGTATGGGTGACAAAGGTGAATTATTGGTGTACCAAAGGTTTGTTCATAAAATACCCCATTAAAAGAAAAGCTAGTCGAATCTAAAATTAACTCCACTGCGTATTTAAATTGATCAAAACTAAAACTAGTATTATTTTTGATGTCGCTCCATCTAGTTTCAATGGCCTTGATAACGAGAAAAGAGACATTATTGAAGGATAAAGTAAAAAGAAGCAAACTGAACAAAAATAAATAAACATATAAGAAAGTCAAAGTTGTTAAATTAAGTTTAAAATATTGTCATAAATTACATTTATATTTTTCGTATCTCGTTGCAAATTAATAGAGTTCCTGTGTTTCTTAATAAAAATCATTTCTCTTTTTTTAAAATTACTTTCATTATGTAAAATCATCACACGAATTTCGAGCAGAATTTCTTCTAACATATTTGTACTTAATTACAAATCTATTATCAAATTAGAAAGAATTATTATCAGAAATAAAAATACGAGCGTTAATAAAATATAAGTTTAGTAAACTGCGTCACTTGTCTGTAAGTAAAATGTTCTTTTGTTCTAGAATTTCTTATTTTTTTATCCAAATGTGTCGAATAATAATAAAATTAAATTATAAATTTTTTATTTGTTATTACTTTATTGAGTAAGTTATTACTTAAGTATAATAAGAAATAAAAAATTTAATATAAATACATATTTGTATAATATAATTTATATATATAATATAAATTTATACATATAAATTATATTTTGCAAATATAGTAATGATTATAAAGCAATAACAAATAAAAAAATATAAATATACATACAAATATTTCTAAATATATGTAATATTTACATATATTTCTAAACATGTATTTACATGAATATTTTTTCATGTGGAAATGTTAAATCGATTATTGCGTTGTGAGATTAATAGAGTTATGTTATAAAAAAAATTTATTAAAAAATATATTCTTGCAACTTGAGGATTGGAGAGCACAAAAATAAAAAAGGCATATCATGTTTCGAATGAATATGAAATTGGCCGTTCAAATCTTTAAGAAAGAAGTCAGTGTAGTTTTATATTTTGCATTTACTATATATGTTTCTGAGCAATTTAATCATTTGAAAGAAACTGTTTTTATTAGTTCAATATTTAATTTTCGATTTGTTGAATATTAGATCAATGTTTTGTAAAATAAAAGAGTGTATAATATGGCTCTTATAAATGAAAATTTTAAATTAATATATACACAAAATATAATTATGGTGTTTAAGCCACAATTTCCACAGTAAAACGCCTGTAACATATGCTACACCACCAGACAAGACTGCGCGCGAAAGTACTCGCGGAAAATTTTCTCGTCGTAAAGTCGTGCACTCGTTCGTACCTTTGCCGCTACGCGGCGTCTTTTCTCGCAGTTAGAATTCCGCCGAGTGAGGATATAAGGCCACGCGCTGCGAGGCGGAAATATTTGTGAATATATATTTGTATACGTTTATATACATATATATACGTAGTGCGAGTGTCCCTAATTTATTATTGGATACTCTGTTATTAGGAGAGATCCTAGGCTGCGTTCGTAAACGTTACCCGCAGGGTATAAATGTCTCTGAACTCGTTCAGAAAGTCGAAAAATACATTATGGTGGAAAAGTTACCTTTACCCACATGCGTTTAGAAAGTTCTTGAGGAATTACCCAGGGTGCTCCTTATGTACCCTGCTCGCGACTGAGGTAGAGTTTACCCGTCATGCGCAGAAACTCACATTTTACACAAGAATTCCGTACCAGGGGAAAGAAACCTCTCTGTCCGTACGTGAAATAAGTGAAATTACAATAGTGTACCAAATATGTCTAATTGTAAGATATCACAATCCCAAGCTTTGTATAAAGTTATAGAAGGTGCCGATAGAAATCCAATTTTCAACGCAGAAATGTCGGAAGTTTATTTACGTGACAATAAAAGTAAGTTACAAAATATATGTTTAGAAATTTGGTACATTTATTTCGCCTTTTGTTGTGTCTTAATAGACACGACAAAGAACGAATTATGCTTAATAAATGCTTAATATCTAGTTCCTTTGTAAAAATTGCTTTGTATAATTCTCAAGTTAATTGTTAAAAAACGTTTACAAATAACATAACCTCTTTTAATTATATTTTACAGCAGGCAGAATGGCTTATATTCCTTTAACGGAATATATTATTGAAACTTTGCTCAAACCGTATGGAATAGAAATTATGTTACCCGAAAAAAATGTTGATACAGAAAATTCATCTCGCTGTTCGACATCTATCTTAGAAGAAACTGAGAACATAATATTGATACCCTTAGAAGAGAGCAATGAAAAAGTTCTGGATAAAGGAATGAAAAACTTATGGACAGATAAAAGTAGAGCAATGCTGCTACATTTGTACAAAAAGTATCAAAATGATTTTAGTTCCAATTGCATTAAAAAGGACGATATCTGGACTAAAATTGCCTGTGGTATGAAATGCGAAGGCTATAATTTTGTTGCAGCACAATGTAAAGAAAAAATGAAATACATGAAGAAAAAGTATTTTAAAAAAATAGATAATATGGGTCCTAAAAGTACTGGTGCAGCACCAGTAAAATGTGATAACTTTGAGGAACTCGATGAATTGTTTGGAAATAAACCCAATGTTATTCCTGTTGCAATAGCAAGTTCATCGAATGACAATATTAAGTTTGAAGGTATGATAAATATTATTATTTTATATAAATGTATTTGGTTAAGAATTTGTTTACATTTATTATAAGTTACATTATTATTTTACAGTTACACAGAAAGATCTTGATGATGCGAAAGATAATAAAAAAAAACAACGAAAGAGAGCGAGTACAATAACTCTCAGTGATTTACAAGTTATACTTGAAGATAAAGAAAACGCAAAGAAGGCCAGGCACGAAGAAAAACAAGAACTTCTTCGACAAAGTATAAGTTCTTATGAACGCATGATGGAAAAATTAATGGAAAAGCTATAAAGCTGTGATAAGATTATTTAATATTGTTCCGTCCGGCTCTGCAATACATTTTATATAATGATAAGTATATCAGTATTAATTTAAATTATAAGAAGATTTGCATCCAAGAAAAATGAGATTGAATAGTTAATGATTAAAAAATTGTTTGAATTAATACGTTTTTCTTTTAGCGACACAAGTTGACACAAGCTGACACAAGTATCATTCTATCTTTTATTAAAGCCTGAATGTTTAAAAAAGACAGAATGATGATTGTGTCAACTTGTGTCGCTAAAAGGAAAGCACCCTTAATAAATTATTTTTCTTGAATGCGAAAAAAAAAATTGATTTTCAATTTCTTTAAATCTGTGCCAAAGACGTGGTTACTGTATTAACTCTAAAAAATATCGCCTCAAAGTATCTAAATGAAAAAGTTTATTTTAAATTGATATTATTATATAGTATATTATTTTAAAAGTATATTTTTTATTTTAACTGTATTAGGGCGATCCTATTTTTGAATATCCTATTTATGTTATATTATAAAATATAGTTATAAAATATATTATAGAATATATGTTATATTACAGAATATAGCACTGAGAACATATTACATTTGTCGACGATTTTGATTTAATGCTTTGCATAGTGCATCGCGACGTTCATTTCCAAGTCGTTTTTCATTTTCATTTTCATATATAATTTGTTCCTGTGGTTTTTCCATTATTGCCTCCATACCTTCTTGTACATATTCGCATATCAAATCATCGCTAAAATCTAGACATATATTATGCAAAACACAGCATGCAAGTATCGTTTTGGGTATTAAATCGACTCTGTTCATGTCCAAATATTTTAAGCGTCTAAATCGACCAAATAAAAGAGCAAATGCTCTTTCAATTGTTTGTCTTGTCTGTGAAACTCGTGTATTAAAAATTCCCTGCTGTCTTGTCAAATTTCCTCGATTTATATATGGAGTAATACACCACTTTAAAGTAGGATAAGCTTTATCGGCTAAAATAAATTCATCATTTGGAAAATACTTTTCTGGATTTTGACGTATCAAATTATAAATGTCAGAATTTCTAAAAATCCTAGCATCGTGTACTGAACTAGGATATCCTGAATAACTATCTATGAATTTTAAATTAGCATCGCAAATTGCTTGCAGCGTTATGGCGTACTGCATTTTACGATTTCGATATGTTTCTGGATCCTTTGATGGTGCTTTAATTGGTACATATGTCCCATCGAGAGCACCTATAACACCATCAATTCCAGCCATAGCTTTAAATTTTTCTTTTACCAATGGAAGTTCCTGTTCTGTTGGCCAATGAATCACTTGAGGTGCTAAATCATTTAAAGCTGTCGTAATTCGAACAAAGCAGGAAAATAATGTAGATTTGCTTAAATCAAATCTTTCTCCAACTGATCTGTTGTTACATAAAAGAACATCATTTTTAAATTAAATTTAGACATAATAAATATATATTTAATGATAGTTTAAAAATAAATATACAATTGATTTTGGTATTGTCTGAATTTTTAGAGTAAAATTTTCTTTTCATCATAATGTTATTTACTTTTAGATTACAGAAAGAGCAAACATTTACATACTTCTAATAAAAATCAGCGTTACATATATATAAAAATGTCAGGATACCTATAAGAATCTGGCGTCGCTAATAGCCATATTGTTGCTAATAACTGTTTTTCAACTGGGACCATTGGTCTCCCAGTTCCAGTAGTATTAGTATTTTCTATTTGTGGACCAACAATAATAAGTAAACTTTGGAAAGTTTCACGCGTTATTCTAAAATTTGACTGAAATTGTTTGTCAGTGAAATGATGAATGGTTTCTTCCACATATCTTTCAATGCGTTTAACCTTGTTTCTCTTTTTTTTTGAGCAAATAAGTGTCAATAAAATTTCAGTTTCACTATCAGATAATGATGAATCGGAATCAAATTCGTAATTGGACAAAAGTTTTTTTCCTATTGATATTGCCGTGCCAATAATTGCTTTTTCTCTGTCACTACTCATGCTTTCTTTCGTGTATAATATAGTTTGCTAAAAAAAAATTAAAATATTTTATTTTATATTTTCAAAAATACTTATTTATTTAAAATATGCAATATTTATAGTGAATAGTTCGAATATTGAATAATGAATGGTAAATATATAGTAATATTAGAAGTCGATAAGATTATTAATACTAATTGTTAATTTGTATGATTTTTTCATTTATTTCTAAATATTATATATTACTTCTTTAACGCAAATTAATTTCAATTTTATTGGTTTAACTTACTTTTTATCTTATTCTAATTCTACAAATTAAAAAAATTAAAAGTAAATTAAACTAAGATTAAATTTCATCTACATTAGAATTCTACAAATAAACATAGTGATGAAGATAATTATTCAAAATAATATGATGATAATTATATTTGTCAAATTTATATTACGCGATCGTTTTACCTCAAGATCGTTCATAAACTTTAGGTAGTCCTTGAAGATTGATGTGTCCCTACACGTTCACTGACTAGTCCCCGTCAAGTTAACCTATACCTCAGCGGGTAAGGTTTACGAACGCACCCCTATTGTGATTACTTGCGAGACAATTTTTGCTCAATAAATGACTTTTCGAGAGTAGATATTTGAAGCTGTGTAAAACTTTCAAAATCTAAATTTTTATTTTGCGAAACAAACTTGTTTAAAATTGGTCTATTTTTTGGACAATTTCTTTAATTATTTTAATATGTGTATTCTATACAAAAATTATATTGAATTCTGATCATTACTTTTATATTTGATTTGTGGTACCTTTTAGGTATATACTGTTAGTACTCTCGATTTTAATACATTTGTATCAGAAGTATCAAAGTTATTTTATGAATATTGAGAGAATTTTAGTGAAGATATAATATAATGTATATAGGACTAGCAGCAATGTGTGTCTCTTTTGATTTATAAGAAAATATCTCAAATGAATAGAAAACTACTTTTAAAATATCATTCAGGGTAATAAAAATTTTTATTGAAAAATATAATTAAAAGGAAAATAATATTGTGTTATAAGCAATAAGAATAATAGTAATGTTATAATATTAATTTGTTGTAAAATATTAATAATCCTCACAATTAATTGTTGATCGCCAGTGATAAATTTTTCACAAATAATAAGATGCCATTTAATTCGACAAAAAACTGGCTATTCATTTATTGAAAATAAGTACACACTACGTTTCGACCCACATTGTGGTCTCCTTTTCAAGTGCTAGAATACAAAAATACATAATTTGGCAAGCGAAATTAACATTACATTAACACTAAATTTGATCTGTAATACATACTTATTCTTAAGAGTTTAACAAGGCTCTGTAATATAAATATAAATTTTAAGATATAAGACAGGCAGTAAGAGCCAACTCGCGGATGACAGTGCGTTATCCTAACGAAACTAAATTTTTCGTTAGGATTAAGTATCTGTGCACAAGGCACCAAATATTTTACTTGGTCACGGCCAAGATTTAAAATATGAAATAATCTCATATTTGAGATTTAATTTCAATAACCCTTTCACCCGCCTACGGAAATAAGTAAATGCAAGAGAAAAATATAGATCCGAAAGTCGCTGAATCGGGAATTCCCGAAATTGAAATTAAATCTCAAATATGAGATTATTTCATATTTTAAATCTTGGCCGTGACCAAGTAAAATATTTGGTGCCTTATGCACAGATACTTAATCCTAACGAAAAATTTAGTTTCGTTAGGATAACGCACTGTCATCCGCGAGTTGGCTCTTACTGCCTGTCTTATATCTTAATACTTATTTTTATTCAGCAATTATATAATTAAAAATAGAAACATGAAAGTTGTCCTGTCATATCGACAAGTTAGCTACTGTAGACTGGTATTATGTTTTTTAAATCATTTGAATAATGTTGTCATAAATAGGACTAAGGTTATCAGTGTCTATTTGTAAATTAATTTTATTTGTTTGTCTTTTTATATAGAACATTTCAGCGATCTCTCTTTTTCGTCTATTTTTCTCGGTATGTAAAATATTGATGATTCAAGCCATCGGAAGTCATGATTGCAATCGGTTTTATGTTTACTGAGCACCGAGTGGCTTGTTTCATGTCTTTATATTATTCTGATGTTCTTTTACTCTAGTAATCAATAATTATATGTATATATCAATAATCTATAAATAAAGTAAATAAAATGTCTTTTTGTTTGTCCTATATACGACGCGTCACAATCATTACATTCTAGTCTGTATACTACATTCGTTTTGTTCATTTTCGGTAATACATCTTTACCGCGTTTAATTAGCGTGTTTAATTTTTTGGAATCTTTTATAAATTATTTTTAATCCTTTTTTCTTCAGAGTTTTAGAAATGTTATCAGTCAGATTATTGATATACGGTAACACAATATGAAAAAACATGTCAAATTTTTTATTGTTATTTTTATCTCTCTTGTTGTCAAAACTATTATTAATATTATTAATTACATGTAATCTTTTTTTAATTTGTTTTTTAATATCATGAGATGGAAAATTATTATTGGTTAGAATATCTTTAATAATTTGAATATTGTCAATGTGAAATTTATTGTCAGACAATAGAATGGCTCTATTGACCAAGTTGTTAATGCAATTAATTTTATATTTGAGTGGGAAAGAAAATTGATATATCTTCCCGAAAAAGTGGGTTTCCTATACCAATTAGTGATTAGACTCCTATCATTACATCTGATGATACTCGTGTCAAGAAAGTTTAAACAATTGTCTTTTTCAATTTCATAAGTAAATTTTAGGCGATGGTGGTACGCATTAAAAACTGATAACATTTCATTAACCTTAGAGCGTGGTAAAATCGTGAAGATGTCGTCAACGTATCTATAGTACACCGGTACATTAAAAGTCAATGAATTTAAACAAAAGGTTTCTAAATCGTCCATGACAATATCTGCCAAAATGGGTGACAATGGAGAACCCATCGGGCTGCCGAAAACTTGTTCATAAAAGTGGCCATTAAAACTAAATGTGGAATCTTATATAGTTTCTATTGCGAATGTAAGCTGTGACAAATTCAATGTGGTATTCTGTGAGATTGTGTTCCATCTCTTTTTAATCGCCTCAATTACAAGTTCTTTAAGGATGTTGGTGTATAATGATGTTACATCTAATGAAACTAAAACTTTGTCGTCATTAATGATCATATTTTTTACTTTTTTTGCAAATGACCAACCGTCTTTTATATGCGATTTCGGTTTTTCTATAGTATTGTGTAGAATTTTATGTATGTACTGTGCAATATTGTATACAGGACTGCCAAGTGCAGATACAATAATTCGGAGAGGAACGCCAGTTTTATGTATCTTCGGCAGCCCGTAGCATTGAGGGAGATTTCCATTTGTATTATTTAATACCTTATACGTTGATTCGTCAATTACATTATTATCGCGCCAAGACTTATCGCACCAAAGAATTAATTTTATTTGTTAATTTTTTTAATAGGATTTTTGTCTAATTTTTTATAAGTGGTTCGATCATCCAACAAGGAGCTCATTTTTAAAAGGTAGTCACTTTTGTTCATTATTACTATGGCTTGCCCTTTATCCGTTTTTAGTTATTAATAAATTTTGGTTGTTACGTATGAAGTTTTTGCAATTAGCCTTTTAAGGTTGATTACGATAGTGACAGCAAAAAGAGAGAAAGAAAACAAAAAGTTTATTAATATATAAAATAAAATATATATTTTAAATTTTCCCCCCTTACATGTGACTCCTTGATGTGGGCAATATAATCACTTTCTGTTATGTAAATTTCTAATTTACTGGGTTTATTTATTGCTCGCACATTCTATCAAAGATTTTACTTCGCCATAACTCAATAATATTTCAACCTGAGGGATTCTAATTTTACTTTATTTAACTTCTTTTTCATTCATCTAACTTAGAGAAAGACAAGACGGTTCACCTTGGTTAGCGGTTCAGAGTCGGTTCGTTCTCTTAAGTAAATCGGTTCTTTTATACGATTCATCGGTTCTTTATAAATAATTATTCTTTATCTTTTTTAAATTTATTCTCGTACAAAAAATCTTTTATATTCGCTTATTTAAGCTTAATATAAATCATAAATGTTTGGGAAATACAAAAAAATTGTTTTTTTTATTATATATATTTTTATTATTATTATTAATATATTAATTATAATAAATTAACATTATGTTGCACAACTAAAATTTGATTAATTTTTTTGTTGTTAATCGGCTTTTTTCATTACAAATTTGTCCCGCTTTAAAAAATATTCTTTCACATGGGACCGAAGTTGCAGGGATGCAGAGCCTTTTGAGCATTATTTTATATAAATTTGGGTATAGATTTTTTCTTGCTTCCCACCAAATTAGAGGATTGTTTGTCCTGGTAATGTGGAGTTCGGCCAAATATTTGTCTAACTCTATAATTGCTGCAGTAGAGGGATTGTGCATTCCTTGAAGGTGGCTTATTGTGATATCAAATTCTTCCCAAACTGAGATTGTCGAAGATGTCGTCAAAAGAGGTTGGACTGGTTAGGAATGTTGGGACAAAGGCCCGTATTCATAGTCGAGTCTCAAATTAACACATAAGATGATTATGATCAAGTCTATTTTATTCAATCTAGATCGTCTTAAGATTAATAGATTTCATAATCGTCATAGATTTCATAGCCGTGAAATAAGACAATCTTCGTGAAGAAGTTAACACTCAAGTAAATCTTATTTAATTTGAGACTGACTTGATGAAGACATACTTAAGCCTGTGCTTATTTTCGCGCGCGCGAATCGGCTATTTTCGTAATATTACTATTATTCCTCCAATAGGAACATAGCATTTCCTCTAATAGAAACATTGCATCGGAGACACATATGATACATGCAGACATGCAATATACGTATTCTTGTGTGCTGTTATCTTGCGTTCGTACGGATGTGTTTCATCGCTTCAATTTTCAATCTTCATTGAAAAAAATCATCGAGAAATATACAGGTTTGAAATATTTGTAATTAATGAACGACGATATTTGAATCTTATTGAGTAAAATTAAACTTTAGTAGATATTAAATATATATTTTTTACAGAATGTCTTGCAAAGAGAAGCCTACAAGCAAAAACAAACACTATTCATTGATGGAAAGGAAATTATTCTTACAAATACTAGAAAAACATGTAATAAAAATAAAAAAAAGCGACGGCACAACATTAAAAGATAAAGACCTTGCATGGAGTGAAGTATGTAAAGAATACAATCAATCGACACTAATCTCTCAAGAAGTAAGAACTTTATATTTTTGATTATGCGAAGGGCCTAATATAGCAGATAATAATATACGCTTTATTATATTACACAATATTTGGATTATAGAGAACTTCAACAATTGAAAAAATTGTGGCCAAATCTAAAGCAGTCGCAGAGAGATGTATTAACTAAAGAAAAACAATCGCGTTTAGCAACTGGTGGAGGACCAGAAGAAACTGAAGCAAAAATTGATCCTGATGTACTTAATATAGCACCATATCTAATATAAAATGCACCAGTATTATTTACATCAAATATGACAGATTTAGAGATTGAAGGTACATCTACAATTAACTATTATTAACCTAATTTAATGTGACCTCTGAATTTTTTGCAATATAATTATTGAATATTTTCTAATATTAATGTTTCATTCTTATTGCTTCTTGTTTTTATTTTTATTTTATTAACTTCTATTTATTTCAGAAAAGCGTGAACTTACATTTGACATAGTATCTACAAATGAAAATTTAGATACATTAGACCCCACAAACAATAATGAAGATCTTATAAGTGATGAGAGCGACAAAAAAAATATTGATTCACAAGGTATTTATTATTAATCATATTAATAATAATAATATTATGTCCACTATATTGATCTGTAAAATAAATTTAAAAAAACATGCTATCTTAATTTTTTGTAAAAGATATATATTATTTTTAATACATTATTTATTGAAGATATTTTTCATTTTTACTTCTATTTTATAAATTTTTACTTTTATTTCATTAATTTATATTTGTATTTCAGATAAATGCAAGATTGAATTCAATACATCTACTAATGATATTATTTTAACATCAGATAGTGAAAACAAAGATTATTTTAAAAATAATGAGATCGGGCAAAAAATTATTGATATACATACTTTAAAGAGATATAATAAACAATCAATACATTCTAGTACTACAGATACACAAAGGAAAAAAGAAAATGCATCAGGATGATCGTTACTCAATGCGAAGAGTTATTGCAATTGTACCTAGAATAACCCGGCAATATGTTCGTAAGCTAATTGAGACAGAACAGCGATTAATAATATGTTTAAGGTAATGTGGTAAGTTAATTTATCTCTTATATCTATGTAGTTATAGCAACTGAAGAAATTTATAATAATTTTTAATATTTTTAAAATTTATATAGTATTTTAAATTTTAATGCAATTTTAATTTTTCGATAAATGTTTGTGATTGTGTTCTAACTTCTATAAATTTTGACATATCGAGGTTGTTCGTGGGACGCCACGTAATCAAGTAAATAATGGACTGTATAACTTTGTTTTTATTTTGGCACAAAAAAAATGAGTAAATTTACAGTAATGAATAAAACACAAGTAAGAATAAAGCCTGATTAAGATTATAAACTGAATAATAATGTCACTATAGAAAATAAATTCACCAGGGTTCGTAATCGCGGATCACTCGCTTGTTAACTTTTCGGGTCTCTCGGACGACTGACTGGTCGGAGCGCTTAGGCATTTCACCCAAAAACGGGGCAAGCGTGCCTCGCAGGGAAGATCACGACGTGCTCACGCTTGAGAGTCGTATAGTATCACGCGCCTATCATGCCGAATAACAGTTCGGACGGACTCCGAACAGAGGTAAATTCTTTTACTTGAATAGAGTATCATTAAAGAATAAAGAATGGTTGCTATTAAATTTAATGAAGATTGGTGATCATTTTTCATGAAATTTTGAATTTTTTAAATAATATAAATTTTCGAATTTTTTACGAAAGAAACATACCAAAGGAACATAAAAAATAAATAAATATATATATATATATATATATATGTATACACTTATGTTATTTATTTAAGAAATTTTTCAAATTTGATTTTAATTCAATAAGTTAATTATTTGTATATTTTTAATTAATATAAAATTTATATTATAGATTATTCATTTAGACGGAGTGCAGGCTCGTACTCCTAAAATTTCACGATATAATAACGGCAATGTGCCCTACGAGCTACAGATCCAGAGTAATACAACAATCTTCAATTTTGGGAAATATAATATGGAACGAACCAATTTAATCGAACCGGAGCTTGTGGAGTTTTGTGATGTAATGAATACATCATCAAGAGTCGGTAAATTACAATTCAATCTTATGCCTTCTTATACTCATGAATTGTTTATTATTATTCTTTTTATTTTTATTCATTTCTTATAATACTATTTAATATTTCGAAAAATATTGAAAATATAAATGTTTTATACCAAAGTTTTATAACTTCAAGGGAAACGAAAAATGGTATCATTAGTTTGATTTTGGATAATTGTTTGAAGATCACATGAAGATCAACTTCTATTTTTTAAATGAAAGTCCTATTTTTGAATACTTATTCTTGTAGCTTATCTCGAAAGCTTTCCAAAACAATATAATAAAATATTTTTTTCTTAAATATTTCTTGAGTTACATAAAATACAAAATATCTTGTGAAACATTCAGTTTTCAGCAATTTTACTTTAATACTTTTATGCATAGAATAATGAAACTAATCAATTAGTGTAAAAAAATACATAGTTGCATTAAAAAAAAGTGTGCAGCTGCAGTGGCAAATTACTTACATTTTTTTTAAATACTTATTTGTTTTCTTTATATAAATTAATTGGTCTCATTATTCTGTGCATAAAAGTATTAAAGTAAGATTACGGAAAACTGAATATTTTACAAGATATATATATATATTTTATGTTTTATGTTAAAAAATTGTAAACTTTAAGCTTTATATCTCAAAAAGTACTTAAGAAGAAAGTATTTTATTATAGTGTTTTGGAAAGCTCTCGAAATAAGCAACTACAAGAATATGCATTAAAAAATAAGGGTTTCCATTTAAGAAATTGAAAGTGACCTTCACGTAAGATTCAAACGATTATGCAAGATCAAACCAATGATATTCTGTCTGTCCCCCTTAAAGTCATAAAACTTTTGTATAAAACATTTTTTTCGTATTTTCTATATTTTTCGAAATATTGGTGTAGACCGATTAAATCGAACATCCTGAATATATACATATACAGGATGAGTCTGATAAAAAGTCCACCACGTTTTTTTCAAAAACGATTAGAGATAAGGGAAGATATAGAAAATATCTATTTTCAAAATTAGGGTTTAAAATATCGATTTACAAATCTTATCACTTTGATCTTGGATGACGTTGCCAAGGTCAAAGTAAAAACATCTTGAATTTTTTAAATAAGATCATCATATATTTTTATTATTTTATAAATTGATTCCTTGTAATATTCTGTATAAGAAGTTATAAAAGAGTAGGATGATTAAAAAGTGAATATATAGATTATAAAATATTTTATATTTTAATTTTACATAATCTTACACATGAACTGTGAAATTTCTCTTAAAATTGATAATCTTATCTTAATATTATATTTTTATGAATAAAATAATGAGAAAAATCGATTAGTCTAGAGAAAATACATAATTGTTTTTAAGAAAAAATATGTAATTTTCAACTAGAAGCCATTTTGTACATAAAAGTATTAGGATAAGATTATTGAAAAATGAATATTTTACAACATATATATATATATATATATATATATATATATATATATATATTTCATAATTTATGTAAGATTATGTCAAATTAAAATATGAAATATCGTAAACTATTCACTTTTTGACCTTTTTACTCTTATAACTTTTTATACAGAATATTATAGAAATCGATTTGTATAAAAAAGTATGGTGATTCTATTTAAAAAATTCAAGTTTTGTCTTGACCTTGGCAACACCATTTAAGGTCAAAGTGATAAGATTTGTAAATAGATATTTTTAAACCTATAATTTTGGTAATATATATTATTCTTTATATCTTCCTTTATCTTTAACCTTTTCTTTTTTAGAAGAACTATACCACTTGTATATTTATGTTTACTATATTTATATGTTATACATATATTTATGTTTATATATTTATATGTTTATAATATATTATATGTTTATATATTTATATGTTTATATATTTATATATTTATATATGTTTATATATTTTTTCTTTTATAGCATTAGAGGACTATATAAAGTCCAATTTGGGCCAATTTATAAAACTAATTGAATAAGAAAAATTGGATGTGGATCCATCACTGATGGGTACTTTAAATTAGAAGTACAATTACAAGTTTTGAATACGATTATGAACTTATGAAAGGAGATAAAATTAAAGTAATTGGCGAATGCAATATGCAAGTAAGAAATGTTTAAATATTTATTATTATTATTATTAATTTCAATTTTATTAATTTTAAACTTTCCTGCTTTGATATTTTGATTTCGTAATCATGGTGTTTCACAAAAATATAATAATAAATTTAAGGGCTTCTTAAAAATGTTTTTGTAAATCAAAAAATGTCTTCGATTATCAATTAAATTAAAGAATTATAGATAAATTCATTTATTTTTTGAACTTACAAATTTTCAAACAACATTAAATTAACAAATTTTAAATTCAATAACATTATTAAATATTTAAGTAATTGTTTAAAATGATTTCCTTGTTCCCTTGCCTTCGTATACACACACATTTCACAGCAATTTTTTTATGATTATATATTAATACCTTTATTCTTTTTCGAAATTATACATATATATTTTATTTTTATATATAATAACTGTGTAATAATTATTTACAGTTGATCCACCGTACTTTTCAGTACAAAGTCTAAACATTAAGAAATTAGAAGACCGAATGTCTTTGACTACTATAATAAATGTTAATCGCACGTTAAAGAAAAAGAAATTTGAAGAAAATTCATCACAACAGGTAAAAATTATATCATCATTAAAAGTAATAAGTGTAATCGGTGTGTGTGTACAAGGTGAGTCAAAAGTATGTTTAAAAAATTTGTGTATGTATTCTTGCATAAAAAGGAACAAGCTCACAAATTTTGAAAACAATATTTTTGATTCACCTTATATCTGCGTAGAGAGAAACAGAGAGTGCAAACTTCTCCATTTGTTTACATAAACAGCTTCAGTAAGCAACCACTGCGAAGTAGCAAATAAATGTATAAAAAATGTTTAAAACTCATTTTAAAAGCTATTTAAAAAATGTTAAAATAATTGGTTAAGTTCCTTTTTATTCATTAAAAAAAGTTTACTTTTATATGTTAATGTATTATAAATATTAATTTAACATTTATTAAATATTTTATATATTTTTATATTTTTTAAAAATATTAATAAATTTTTATATTTTTTAAAAATATTAATAAAATAAATATGTAATAAACGTTAAATAAACATTTATTTTATTAATATTTTAATAATAAAATATTAAATATTTAGGTTCTCTTAAATATAAGGTTCTCGGGTTCGATTCCCGATTCAGCCACTTTCGGATCTATATTTTTCTCGCATTTATTTCTTTAAGGAGGGTCAGAGGGGGTTCAATGGAATTAAATCTCAAAGATGAGATTATTCCATATATTTAAGTCTTGGCAGTGACCAAGTAAAATTCGTGCCTTGTGCATATAATTATTTATTTCCGATGAAAAATTAATTTTCGTCGGAATACACGCAGCAACATCCGCGTTCGGCTCTTACAGCCTTTCTATCATATGTATTATATTTAATATTGAGAGCCTGATAGAAATATCTTAATTAAATATTTAATAAATGTTAAATAAATATTTATATTGAATTAACATTAAGGTAAACGTTTTTTTTTTTAAATGTGATTTATATAAAAAAGGACTTAACCAATTATTTTAACATTTTAAAAATATCTTTGAAATGAGTTTTAAACATTTTTTATATATTTGTTTTTTACTTGGGTATGCTTACAATAGAATTCAGATTGGATCATTTAATTTGATATGTATATTATAGTCTATCTCTTTTAGTTTAAAAAAATTTTTGGTGGAACATCCTATATACATATACAAGATGTTTCAAGGAATGATCAATATTCTATGGTTATATTCTAGAACATGATTGTATGAATTATTTTAAGCAAAAAAATTTATACAAACATCTTATTTTGGACGGTTTTAAAGATACAATGTGTTCAATTTTAAAGATCAAACACATTTATTAATTTAGGAGAAATAAATACTATGAAACAATAATTAATTAATTAATTAATTAATTTTTTTTATTTAATTTTTGTCGTTTTCTGGTACTATCCGAATACAAATGTAAACATTAGGTCATATTTAATAAGTTTTGCGTTAATTTGAAATTTTTTGTTTCTGGTGTAATTAAAATGTTTTATGTTTACACTCATGCCAAATTTATTGTTAATTAATTTAAATTATTGTTTACTAATTAATATTAATTTAAATTAATTATTTAAAATTGTAAGCTTAAAATTTAATGTAATTGTTTCATAAAATTGCTTCTATTAAGTTAAGTTAAAAAAATGTATTTGTTCTTAAGACTGAACACGTTGTAGTTTTATAACCACGTTCACAAATGAAACACATGTTTATATAAACTTTATTGCTTAAAATAAGGTATACAATCTCATATTTCTATACTTTAGAATGCTAATCATTCTTCCTGAAACACTTTGTATATAATATATAATATAACTATATACACAATACTATATATAAAATTGCATATATATTATACAATAATTACATTTTATATATGCATATATGTGCATATATGTTTATTTATTTATTTATTAGAATATCTTTTAGTGTCAGATCAAGAAAAAAGCAAACAAGAATAAAGAGAGAAGAATTTCAAAATGTTACTATTAACTATTCAAAATTATAAAATTTAATTGTTTTATATGTATAATATAACTGTAAACTTAAAATTTGCTACTTTTAAATAAATTCATTCGTTCTTGAAACTGATCACGTTGTATTTTTATAACCGCGTCCAGAACAAAATACATGCTTATATAAACTTAAAATAATCTGTATTTATTATGTTCTAGAATGTTAATTATTCTTCCTGAAAAACCCGGTATATTTAATGTAACTTTCTCTGCATTTCTATATTCTTGTAGCTTCGCTCGAGAACTTTTCAAAACACTATAACAAAATATTTTTTTATTCATATAAAAACAAATATATTGCAAATTACTTACTTTTTTAAAATCAACCCTGTGTTTTTCTTATATCAATTAATTGGTCTCATTGTTTTGTACATAAAAATATTAAAGTAAAATTACCGAAAACTGAATGTTTTACCAGATTTTTTTTGTATTTTATGTTAAAATTTTATAAACTTCAGATCTAATAACTAAAAAAAATACTTTATTATTGTGTTTTGAAAAATTCTAAAGCTGAACTTTAAGAAGATGTAATAAAAAGTAAAAGTTTCCATTAAAAAATTTAAAGTGATCTTTACGTGACCTTGACGACGCTGTTCAAGGTCATACTGATATTGTTACATAATGCTTTATTTGAAGTCCTGCAACTTTTGTTTAAAACATTTTTTTATCTTGTATATTTTTGGAATAATTCAGGTGCTTCTATACTTTTTGAACATTCTGTATATGTATGGTACATACATATATGCGCACATATAATGTTATGTGTTTATATCCGTTTCTTTTTTAATTATTAATGAGTAATTTTAATTATAAATAATAAATAATTTTTAATTTTTTAAGGAGATTATTTCATATTTAAATCTTGGCGCCGTGTCCCAAGTAAAAATTTGGTGCCTTGTGCACCGGTATTTAATTCTAACGAAAATTATTTAGTTTCGTTAGGATAACGCATTGTCATCCGCGATTTGGCTCTTGTTGCCCGTCTTATACGTTAAATTTATATTTATATTACAGAGCCTTGTTAAAACTCTTATATTTGATACACGCTGGCTTAAAAAATGCGTTTGTTTACCAACATTAATATATATAACAGAGAAAAGTAAAAGTATAGAATCGAAAGGATCTGAATAGCTCAGCTGGAAGAGCAGTCGCCCGGCAAGCGAAAGGTCTCGGGTTCGATTCTCGATTCAGCAATTTTCGGATCTATATTTTTCTCTTGCATTCATTTATTTATTTTCCGTAGGGGGGTTAAAGGGGTATTGAAATTAAATCTCAAAATATGAGATTATTTCATATTTAAAATCTTGGCCGTGTCCAAGTAAAAATTTGGTGCCTTGTGCACCGGTATTTAATTCTAACGAAAAATTATTTAGTTTCGTTAGGATAACGCATTGTCATCCGCGATTTGGCTCTTGTTGCCCGTCTTATACGTTAAATTTATATTTATATTACAGAGCCTTGTTAAAACTCTTATATTTGATACACGCTGGCTTAAAAAATGCGTTTGTTTACCAACATTAATATATATAACAGAGAAAAGTATAGAATCGAAAGGATCTGAATAGCTCAGCTGGAAGAGCAGTCGCAAGCGAAAGGTCTCGGGTTCGATTCCCGATTCAGCGATTTTCGGATCTATATTTTTCTCTTGCATTCATTTATTTATTTTCCGTAGGGGGGTTTAAAGGGGTATTGAAATTAAATCTCAAAATATGAGATTATTTCATATTTAAAATCTTGGCCGTGTCCAAGTAAAAATTTGGTGCCTTGTGCACCGGTATTTAATTCTAACGAAAAATTATTTAGTTTCGTTAGGATAACGCATTGTCATCCGCGATTTGGCTCTTGTTGCCCGTCTTAGTAAGTTTTAATTAAAGTTAATAAAGGATGATAAAACATTTTATTCGTGTTCTGATATGGACTCTTCACCACGGTGTAATTCCAATTACCGAAAATGAATGTTTTACCAGTTTTTTTTGTATTTTATTTTAAAAATTCTAAAATTTAAAGTTTCTAAAAACCTAAAAAAAAAAATACTTTATTTTTGGTTTTTAAAAAAAATTTTAAAAGGGTTGAATTTAAGAAAGAGTAAAAAAAAAGTAAAATTTTCCCAAATTAAAAAAATTTTTAAAGGATTTTTAACGTGACCTTGGACCCCTTGTTAAAGGGTCAACTGATATTTTTAAAAATGCTTATTTAAAAAGCCCTGAAAACTTTTTTTTTAAAACTTTTTTTTATCTTGTATTTTTTTGGAAATTTAATTCAGGTGCTTCTATATTTTTTAAAACATTCTGTATATGTTTTTTACATACATATAAATTCCCCCCCGCCCCCAAATTTTTATGTGTTTTACCCGTTTCTTTTTTTAATTAAACAATATTAATAAAAAACAAAAAAGGGAAATTGAAATGAAAATGGTTTTGGGAAAACTTTTTCCCAATGTTCATGGAAAATATTTTAAAATTTAAAAAAAAATTGATAGGGAAATGAGGAAAAATATTTATCAAAAGCACCCAAAAAAGCAATTAATTTATGATAAAACCAAAAAAACCTTTTTACGTAAACAGTTTTTTGGGGAATCTTTTAAAATAAAAAAAAATTTTAAAATTTTTTCCAATGTTTTAAAAAGGGGCCCCACCGTATAAAAAAAAAGCAAAATTTTTTAATCGTATGCATGACAAATAATTTTTTTATAATCGTTTTCAGAGGTTGCTTTTAAAAAAAACCCGTGGTACCTCATGTCCTCATTGTCAAATAAATGACTTTAAAAACTTGAAATTTCAAAAAAAAAGGAAGGGTATATTTAAACAATTTTTATTAAATATTAAAAATTTTTTTTTACGGCAAAATTTTAAAAATGATTTCACAAATTTGAAGATTAAATACGATAAAATTTTCTTTTCGTTAAATAAAAATGTGCGAAAAAATTTTGTTTGCCCAATTTTTTCCCGAAATCAAAAATCCATCATAATCATGAAACATTTCTTTAGTCGCGTCCACCTCCATTTTTCCGGCGCTACCAACGTGATTCGCAGTGCACTCATTTTTGTGTTTCCATCCATTCATCGAAGTCGTCAGCGTGTGTCTTCCAGTACTCGCACTGCTTACAATACGCGCATTTTACTAGGAGATCGAGGACTTTTCCTGTATAACGTCCGATCAAAGTCGTTACGCGTTGCAACGATGAATAACCTCGCTTACGCCAAGTTCCGTCGCCAGAAACAGTTAATCCTCTTGTTGGTTTGTCAGCATTTTCGGTACTTTCCGTCAAATTTTTTTCTTCAGCAGCAGCAGCAGAAAACAGTAAATTGGCAACGGCTTGCGATGCAGTATGAACACTATCGACGATATCATAATAAACTTTTTTATTGAACATTTTCGGGAGATCCATTATACCGCAAAACTTTCGTATTCCTTCGTAACCGACACCAATGATTCTCATTACAAAAACGATGCGCCTGTTGATTTCGTAAGCGTTGTTTATAAGTGGGCAGGAGTTTATGTAGCAAGATTCACAATTACTGCATTTAACGACTAATTTGAATCCAAGTCCACGGATACTACTTTCCGAAAAAGTCACATTTTTACCGCACGTTTTGCACATGATCATTTCACTCAGCGTTTGAAACAAGAATAAAAATTCAATCAAACGGTATCCATAACCATTATTAATTTCCACTTCCACCGATATCGTTTTTAATTTTTTCGCGGAAGAACTTGTCGATTCTGTTTCATTCTTTATCGTATGGCGATTTGGTGGCGGCGGTCTTTTCCTACGTCGTGAAGGTCGATCGGGAGTTTCGCGTGAATCCTTTCGGTCGAAAGAAGCAGGCTTCATTTTGATAAAAGTGTAAAAACTATACGTTAGCCACGCGGGAAACGCCGAAACGATGACAGCTGTTCGACACACTGGCCCTTAAAATTACGCACTACCGGCGTCCTTACTGAAATACTTGAAATCGCTTCTAACTGACTATAAAATATACCTAGTGACATCTGTTGATCGACTTGGAGTATTAGAAATGTTAGAAATTGAATTACAAGTCACTACGCTGTACCCGCTGAACAGATAGGAATTTGCCGCAGGTACGCGTTTCGGAGCACTTCGGTAAAAGGTCGAAATTTCAATGAAGAAAAATTTAGCCGGCTATAACACCTAATGTACCTTATTTTAGAGGGTTCAAAGTATTTTTAAGCCAATAAACAAAAAATTGATTTTTTGAAAATTTTACAGTAGACTTCCCCCTTAAAGACACAGACTGTGTTTACCGTGCTGGACAGATTACCGTGCTTTTATCATAAAAGTAAATTTCAATTTTTCTAATATGCTTGAAACATTTTTTGTAACAATATTCCTTAATTAAATTAAATTAATTAAATTAATAAAATAAATATAACAATTAAATGTAACAATAAGCAAACCTAAGGTTGCTCAGAAAAGAACAACCAAATAACATATTTTAGAAACTGCCATATATTTGTAACAAAGTAAAGATTATAACTTGTCAGTGCAGATATTTAATTTTATCATCTGAAGAAATGTGTATAAATATATATTACAAGATTACTCAGAATATAGTATTTTCTTATTTTTCTCAAATATGCTTATTAGCATATCCTTACATATCGTTATACTTAAGAGAAAATAATAAATAAGTTCTTTTTAAATTGTCGTCTAATTTATTGTATTAAAACACATGTTAGATTTTATAACTATTAATAAGATCATATTTTTAGTAATTACAAAATCTAGAATATATATATATATATATATTTGATATTTTTAATATATATAAATAAATTCAAAAAAAAATTATTTATTGACAAATTGGAGAGGAATTAATTTTGAAAGTAGATATACGCCTATGCGTTTCATGAAAATCAAGTATTACTATAATCTATAACGCTTATAATTTGTTCTTTGAATAATTTATATATATATTGGTTTCGAATTTGGCTATATATATATATATATATATATCACTGTTTTGACTATATATATATCGCATCATGGCGCTTGCATCGATGCTTCTACCCTAAGCTGACAAGTGAACAATAAATACGTGTACGGTCCATTGCGATGATACCAGAGTGTGACGCAGAGTGTTGAAATGCGTATATCATCTGTAGTATTTTATTATATCTGAGGTAGGTATTTATAGTTGAAATACATTTAGTTTCCGCAGAAAGGATTTAATTCGCACATACCTTTGAGCTTATAACAAATATATTGGTTTGTCAACTTCGAATTCGTCACTGCTGCGGACACTCGCCAGAGCGACGCATAACCTAATTTCAGACTTTGTATTTCAGATTTCGTATTTGATTAATATCATCGATATTTGTGCTTTCATAACAAGTTTGTTATATCACAAAAGATTATATTAAGAGTGTCTGTATCTAGCCCGTTTGAGGAATCATAAGTGCCATTAATAAAAATACGAGAGAAGAAAAAATATATATATATAATGGCTGATCTTCCAGTAAGTACACATTTTGTCTTTTTTTATTACGTTTCTTTATTGTAATAAGGAAGTACAATAATGATATCGACATTACTGTTCGATCATCTATTTTTTAATAATTCCATTGCGTGTATGACTTATAAAACTAAAAATTATATAAAATAATAAATTCAATGTCAAATAAACTTCTTTATTGTACTGAGAAAAATTTCATGTATATATATCAAATACCTTTTTTAAATTCTGTCTGGCGTTTCTTAAATATCTACGTTCTTATATATATCAAATGTTATATCTATTATAGATGCAGCTCTTATCTAATATGTATTGATAATGTTTTGGTATATAAAATATATATTTATATATTATTTATATATTATTTAATTTTATTTTAGTAAATGACAATTAAATGTATGTTATTATGTTCAAAAATCATTTTTTATAATTTACGATATAAAAATTGCCAAATCAATTGTATAATATTAGAACCTTATCGTAATATATTATGCAATATTTTAGACTGTTGCATTGAGCAGATGTATCGTGAAGAATGATCTTCTATACTATACTAAAGATTTCCTTGTTCTTTGTCTTGTTTAACGTTTCTTACTTCTAATGTTTGCAGTGGCGGATTTTGGTTTCTGCCGCCCCTAGGCTAAATCAAATTTGCTGCCCCTTAATGACAGTAGAGCAAGGGGAAATTTTTTTATTTATTAAATAAGAAATTGATAATAAAATAGGAAACGGGTATCTTATATATAAGATTCTCTGAATAATAGTAAATAACACACTCCATTAATTTTAAAAAATCTTTTTTGGAATATAAAATAATCAGCTTAAATCTTAAACTTAACTTAAACTAATCTTTGGAAATCAGGAACTACATTAATAAAACAATTTTCTTGTTTAAAAAAAGAATATCAAAGTTTAAAAAAAATGTCGCCTTGCTTTTATTTTGGCAAACGAATGAATAACGTCATCAAAAGATATTCTTGACATTATTTCCGACTCAATTGACAGAATTGCCGATGCGTTTAATCTATCTTTTGACAATGTAGATCGCAAGTAATTTTTTATTCGTCGTAAGCACGAAAATGAACGTTCAGCCGTACAGTTTGAGGATGCTTCAGTTCTAAATATTCTTGCTGCAATATTCACATTCGGATACACATCGTATAAGTCATTTTTATACATCCATGTGCATATATCTTGCACTGACACGGATATATTTTCGGGCAAGAGTAATTGTTCACGCAAATGTAAGAATTCTTCAACAATACTGACTTCAATATCATCTGGAAAGCTTTCACAGACGCGGATAGCATGTTTTCTTATTTCTGCTGAACTCAACTCTCTTAATTTGATGAGCACAATGAATCTATCATATATAATTTCATATCCAGAACACCGTTTTTCTAATTCAGTTCGTAAACTATCTAAAATTACGAGGAATGTTTCAATTCGAAAACGATCTCTGCTGCTGAACGTTTCATCAGCATCGCCATCTCGTGATTCGTCAAGTTGCAATTTTCTTTTCTTTATTCGGGATTTACATCTTTCATATTTCTGCTCATTTGACAATAATTTCGCTTTGTTCTCAAATTCATCAAAGTCGTTTCTAATCCTTCGGACGAAATTAATAAGAGACTTATACAATTCTAAAACAATGGAGATATTGTAAGCGGCGCGTAAATAATTACCGCGATACGCAATGTCCGGCGTTAGCGTCGTTTCCGACACCCGTGCGGTGCTGCCACCGTAGCATATAGGGTGGCCAAAAGATATGCGCGCGCATGCGAGCGCGACCGCGGGCCGGAGGCCGTTAGATTTGAAGTCGAGGAGAACGACTCTCCTTTGAGAAGTGCGAACGAGCAGACGTGTTAGTAAATCGTGCGCATGAGAGTACTTTCGAGAAGTGTCAAATTGTAGAAGCATTCCGATCGTTATTAAATCTTTATTACTAAAATCAGTGTCACCCCCGTACAGCATTTTAGATTTTAGATACATAGCAAATAGATAAAATTTGAAATGTTGCTATATAGCAGATACATAACAATTCATATAAATTATGTATTAAATATGTGTTTAATACCGATAAATGTCCGCGCTATGGATATGTAATTTACATTACATATTAGATAAGATATATATGATTATATATATTCGATACGTGTTAAATACATAAATTATATATTTAATACGTAGCTGTAATATTGCAAATACGTGTGTAAAATGTATCATATAGATTATTTATTTATACATATACACATATAGAGCGTTTTCCAGCAAGCGATACAAACATAATATTACACAGAGTATTATTCTATCTTTATTCAATACCAATAAACAACAAAGATAGAATAATTTTCTGTGTAACTCTGTCTGTGTCGCTTGCTGAAACACAGACAGAGTTACACAGAAAATTATTCTATCTTTGTTGTTTATTAGTATTGAATAAAGATAGAATAATACTCTGTGTAATATTATGTTTGTATCGCTTGCTAGAAAACGCTCTATATGTGTATATAATAAATAATCTATATAATACATTTTTTTTCTAAAATTAAATAAGATAACATAAACTTTTTAAAATTATGTTCTTATTAATTTATTTTAATATTATGTATTTAATAATATATATAATATGTATATTTTTATAAAATATATACTTTTTATATAACATTTTTTACGGTATATTTTAGTTATAGTATAATTATTTTTATAGTTATATTTTAATATTACATTATATCAGTCTATATATATTAATCTATATATATGTAGTACTTATTTTAATATTACTTTATCAGTTTTGGTGTTGATCAGCTTGATTAGTTTGGTTTTTTTCTTTGTCTCTGAAACAATCAATAAATTTAATAATAAGAATACTTTTTAAGTCAGCTTTTTTAATTTTTAAAACCACAATCTACACTTCATTCTTCTCGACCAATAGAGCCAAACGCGATGTTATTGCAACAATTAAGAAAGAAAGAAAATTTGGAAAGTAAGGAATTTGAATCCTATGGTTGGGATTTCAGAAATTCCCCTTGTTCTTTCTTTTAACATTCCCTGTAAAGATATAGGAGAGAAAAATATTGGTTCGAAAGTCGGCTGAATCGGGAATCGAACCCGAGATTTTCTTTCTTAATTGTCGCAATAACATCGCATTTGGCTTTATTGGTCGAGAAGAATGAAATGTAGATTGGGGTTTTAACAAATTTAATGTTTAATATATGTAATATTGTTGTTAAATATAAAAATATAATAAAGATAAAAAAGAAAGACGTTTCTATAAAATATATATATATAATTACAAAGAATCTTTCAAATCTTTTAATATTTGTTTGAATATTAATTTGAATAAAAAAACAATGAATAATGAATATAATGAATGTTATAAAGAATTATTAGAGACAAATTACATTTAAAAGAGCACCTTAATTAATAATTAATTCTTATAATAAATATTAATATTTATAAAAATAAATTATAATAAAATTTACTCACGTAATTCTGGGAACACGTGCAGGAGCTTGAACAATCCAATTACTCATGAGTTTTATAAGTATTTCTTCGGTTGTATCGGTATCGTGTAATCGAACAACAGCTACAAATATATATAGTATATCAATTTATAATACTGTACATATAATACTATAAAAACATTATCATCATAGCAATTGTTAATTTCAGAAAACAACTATAACGAATGTATACTTAATGAAGTCTTACCTGTAATTAAATCAACAATTTTAAAATTGCGAAATGCATTTTTTTCTCGAGCTCCTTGCCAACTGTATGACATTAATATGTCATCCTTTATTAATTTTGAAAATGTTTTTGATTATATCTTTTAGATTTGTTCCGCTTTTCAATCTCAAAAAACCTCTTTAAAATAATTTGAAATATGTAATATATATATTTTATAAATTAAACTTCGGCTCGTATACAATTAAAATATGTGATATAATAAAAGGCCAACTTAACGAGCTTATATGCTATTAATTGAAAAATTTATTTATTAATTTACGTCATACTATACAAAAGTTACGATAAACGTTTCGACTGTACGACAGTCTTTCTCAATATCCTAATAATATGTTAAAAAATTAATTTAGTCATTTCGACATCATAAATAAATACAACAATTATAAGATTATATGACGAACGCAGTACCAAATTTCTGTTTGTTGGCATGAGTTAGAGCGTCAGATGCTGTTATATTATGTAACGACATTTTTTGTCAACGAACATAACACTTTTTTTAAAAAATTATTTCTTTTTACTTAACATAATCACAATGTGTACTTTTTTAAAAAACAAATCGATATCTGTGACAGATCTGTGTACAGATATCGATTTGTTTTTAAAAAAGTACACATTGTGATTATGTTAAGTAAAAAGAAATAATTTTTTAAAAAAAGTGTTATGTTCGTTGACAAAAAATGTCGTTACATAATATAACAGCATCTGACGCTCTAACTCATGCCAACAAACAGAAATTTGGTACTGCGTTCGTCATATAATCTTATAATTGTTGTATTTATTTATGATGTCGAAATGACTAAATTAATTTTTTAACATATTATTAGGATATTGAGAAAGACTGTCGTACAGTCGAAACGTTTATCGTAACTTTTGTATAGTATGACGTAAATTAATAAATAAATTTTTCAATTAATAGCATATAAGCTCGTTAAGTTGGCCTTTTATTATATCACATGAAATATGTAAATTATTAAAATAAAAACAAAATTTGTAAATATGTAAATATGAAAAATATACACAACACTATAGTATATATATATATATATATCAAACTATATATAATCATATACATAATTATTTAATAATTATAAATATTCAGTATTGTTAATAGTTATATTTATTAAAAGTAAAAATAAACATTTACCATTTTCACGAAAAACTCTTCATTTTTTAAATTTTCTTCAAAAAGTTGCAGTTCATTAATCGATGAAATAGCGTTAAATGTAAAAGCTTCTTCATTTATATTATTTTTTTGATTTCTAATGGTTTGATCTGTTATTTTATTCTCCATTCTATTGAGTCTTCTATCAATGTATGCTACTTCAATCAGGAGGCGATTAACTTTTTCTAAAATTTCTTTCAACACTAAAAATTAAAATATCATAATTTATATTTTAAAATATTGTATATATATATATATATTTAAGTCATTACCAGAAATTTTATCTTTTTACCTTTTTAAGTTTGATCTTCATTATTTTTATTTGTTAACTCTTTGTCAATGGAATGAACATCATCTTTATCGTTAAAATCTTGATTTTTATTTTCTATCTTTTTTTGTTATGTGTAGTGATCATTTCCGTTTCTTGTTGATCAATAATTCTCTGTTTTTTCTTTTTAATTTGAATCATTTTGATTTTTTCGAGTGCAATGCTTAGATTTTCAAAGGTTGCTAAAATCTGTGCAGACTTTTTCGAATAAAACAATTTTTGTGATCCAGAAAATTCCTTCGGGTCTGGTAAAGGAGACAATGAATCCACTTCTGTACCAGAAGATTCATTATCAGATGACGTAAAATTTTTTGCAGTAGCTCTATCATGACGTGTTTGTTTCATATTTTCTTCATCTTCAGTATTTATGTCCGATATATTTTCGGCCATCCTTAACTTTTCTTGGCCTCGTTCAAAAGTATCTGAATGTAACAATGACAATTATATATTTACAATTATAAATACAAAACATAGACAATTAAGAGTAGTGTAAATTATATGTCGATAGCTTAATGTTAAAAGAAAATATTTAAGTTTTCAAATAGAATTAATTCTTACTTTTACGCAATATCAATTCAATGAATAATCGATCCAATAAAGTTAAAAAAAGTAATTTTTAATTTCATTTATTACATATATCATTAATATAGACTCTTGTTTACATTATTTTAATTTTATTTATTGTATTAATATTGCCAAGAAAAAAATAAATTTTTTAACAAAAAAAAAAGGAAAAAGGAGTTTTAATAAATAATTATAAATATACCTGCTGAAGCAAAAATGCGTAGAACATCATACATTGCCCAGCCAGCTTTTACATTTCTTAAATCCGGTATTTCTTTATTTCTTATTGCCTTATTCAGCCTCTTTTTTGTATCGTAATTTGGATAGAAGCAAACCTGTTGCTTTTTAACAGATTCTTGCAACCAGTTATTAGGGACTAGTGCTAGCCCGTTGTGGAATTGAACTATATAAAAGTTTTCTGGAAACTATACCAACAAAAAATATGTATAATAATGAATTAATTTATTGACAATAAATAATATTACAGTCATGTGCATTTCTATATATTACCTGTAAGGAAGATTCTTTTCCTGTTTTTTGGAAAGAAAATTGCTCGCCTCTCGATTCAGCCATATTTAATAAGTGTATTAGAAATATATTGGAAACCACACGGTGTAAAATGTTCAAAACAGAGAACACATAACCTGCAAAAATTACTCACAATTTATTATATACAATTAGTTTTATTAAAAATAGTGACATGCAATATCACGTATACATAAAGTTTAGTTAATTTTAATTCAATTTTGAAATTATTTAGATGTATTATTCATATTTTTAATATACCTTTTTAAAATCTTGAATATTGATGAGACAAATGTACAGACACGAATGCGAATGAATATGAACAAATATCGTCGAATAGTCACAAATGCAAATCTTCTTTGATTACGTTTATATATCACCTTATTTTATTTTACTGCTATTTGATGATGAGTAATGCAGACAAACATAACCAGCATAAACATAAAGTCTAATTTTAAATTCAAAAGACCAATTTCGAAGATTGCACAACAATTCATTATCCATACTTTTATCATCAATGTTGATATTATCACTTGCGCCGTCACTTGAATTGTCAGAATCTAATGATAAAGGTTGCATTTTGTTCACGAACGCGCTGCGAGAGAAAGGATCGCGCGGCACCCAAAGGATGAGTCAACTTTTGTATTAAAACCGACTTTTAATATTATAAACAATTAAGAACGAACACTTCAACAAACTTTTACAATCTTACTTAATTTACAGAGAAAATCAGAATCATAATCAAAGTGCGGAAAAAGCGGCGGTTGACAACGAGTTTTTTAGCGGTTTTACAAGTATGCGGTTTGCGATATGCGGTTCACGGCGGAAGAAGATAAGGCTGACAAGCCGGGTGTGGGCTCCTCTTTTATAATTTTTAGAAGAGAGCCCACCTTCGCGTGATGCGCCAATGATTTTGCGCGTTTTGAAAATTGCGCGAGGTGACCCGAGCGCAGTACGCGTAATTGGCCGCTGTCAAAATTGACAGGATGTCGGCTGTGAACGAGCATGCGCGAGCGGGCGATCGCGATGATCATTGGTAAAACAAGGCGCCCGTGAGACGCCGCGCATGCTCGTAGAAATATAACTATCAGGCGGAACGGTTGCGATACCGTTAGTTGTTAGTATTTTGGTAGGTTTTTTTTACATGACAGAATGATTTATGTCGCGGTATGGTTTCTCAAAACAAACATGCAAAAAACGATATGAGTGTTGTTATTCTCGCTTGGTATAGAATATTCTAAAATATTCTATATGAATATGATATTTCCTTACGCGTATGATATTACATAATTCTAGTATGCATTTCGAACATTCCCGCCCGCCTTGTCGCGCAGCGACAACATATGTGGAATTTCGGCTGCGGAATCTCGAGTCGATAGTGATCGATGGTGGGGTAGACGCGCCGACGCGGTGAAAGACATGTGATGATCGCGTGGTATGTGAATCGATCAGCTAATACAATGAACCGCGTGTTTGGTGAGAAATGATGAGGTGTGTAGTGCAGTGCGACGACGGAACAATTATCAGTGCGGTGATGGATCAAAAAAAAAAGAAGAAAAGAGATGTGACAAGTGATACAATGCATGAGGTGAAAAGTGTCGCGAGATGAATTACGTGCCGGCGGACGACGTGTCTGCGTTAGTCATGCCAGGAATACGATCCGCGCCCGGAAGCATGACTAATTTAACGAGCGGGCGCACGAATTCGGATGTGGCGGTGCGGACCGACACCACGTGGACGACACCGTCGTCCCCGGGATGCAGTCTCGTGATCCGTGCGAGAGGCCATCGGGTCGGAGGGGTGAGCTCCGAGCGAATGAAACAGAGGTCCCCCACGTGAGGTGCGGCCTCGGCCTTGACCCATTTGGTACGGGGGTTGAGGCCGTGCACGTACTCTGCTGACCAACGCTGCCAAAAATGGTCTCGCATCAATTGGAGGTGACGCCAGCGTGACAGAGTGGATGCTGGTTGACCAGTCAACGATGGCTCAGGTACGGCTAATAGCGGCGCCCCGATGATGAAGTGGCCTGGTGTGAGCGCCGAAGTGTCGTCCGGATCGTCTGATAAAGCCTGCAACGGACGAGAATTAAGACACGCCTCGATTTGCGTGAGGAATGTGCTAAGCTCCTCATATGTGAGGGTGGTTTTGCCGATTACTCGACGGAGGTGGAATTTTGTTGATTTCACGGCAGCCTCCCACAGACCACCGAAGTGAGGGGCCGCTGGCGGATTAAAGTGCCAGCGGATCCCTTGATTGTTGGCGGCGCGGGCGATGTGATGGCCCTCGGAGGTTGACGCCTTGAAGAGCTCGCGCAGGGCGCGATCGGCGCCGACGAACGTCGTGCCGCAGTCGCTGTACATGTCCGTACACAGGCCTCTGCGGGAGACGAAGCGGCGTAAGGCGGCGATGAAGGCCTCGGAACTGTAGTCCGAGACGACTTCGAGGTGGATAGCCTTCGACCAGAAGCATACGAAGACAGCTATGTATCCTCTCTGTGAGCGGTGTCCGCGCCCCTTGCTGGTCCGGATGAAGATGGGTCCCGCGTAGTCTAGGCCAGTGCTCAGGAATGGCCGAGTCGGCGTCACTCGGTCACGCGGAAGGTTGCCCATTGGAGGCTGTGGAGTGGCCGCTCGCCAGCGAGTGCAAGTGACGCACCGATGAAGTTGCTGCTTGACGACGGTCCTTCCTCGTGGCACCCAGAATCGAAGACGAAGCAAGCCGAGAGTCATCTGGACTCCGCCGTGTAGAAACCGACGATGGCAGGACTCGATGAGCAGTCGCGTCATCCAGGAGGCCGGCGGGACGATCACCGGGTGCTTCTCGTCGTAGGGCAGCAGAGCGTGTTTGAGGCGCCCTCCTACGCGCAGTACACCTTGGTCGTCGAGGAATGGACTGAGTTTGATCAGTGGACTGCGTGGTGGACCGGAGCGTCCCGCGATAGGCAGCGGCTACCTCGTCCGGGAAGTGGAGCGCCTGCACAATTCGAAGCCACTGGAATAGGGCGGCGTCCAGCTCATCAGGAGGCAGCGGGCGACCAAGTGTGACCTCTCGGCTCGCCACGTTGAGCCATCGACGACACCAGGCCGTAACGCGCAGCAGCCGATGGAGTGTGGAGAACCGAAGGAGAAGATCCGGTTCAATGATGATGGCACGTTTGGTCATCAGGCTGGTGGTGCGTTGTTCCGGAAGGTCGTCCTCTGAGATGTCGACATCTGAGCTGGGCCACGCTGTCTCGTCCAATGCCAACCAGGTAGGTCCAGTCCACCATAGCGCGTGATTGATTAACTCTGCCGGATTAATTCCTCGTGATGCGCAATCTGCAGGATTGTCCTTCCCGGCCACGTGTCTCCACTGAGCGTCCGGGAGCTTAGTCTGGATGTGAGTTACCCGGTTGGCGACAAACGTTTTCCAGCGAGCGGCGTGTCCCTGGATCCAATGGAGAGTGACCTTGGAATCGGACCACAGGTGCACTGGAGTTGATGTCAAGCCGAGCGTGTTTTGGATATGCAACGTCAACGTGGTGAGTAGCACAGCAGCGCACAGTTCAAGGCAAGGCAATGAAACTTGCTTGACGGGTGCGACCTTGGATTTTGCCATGAGTAAATTGATTGAGATTTGTTCCCTTTCAGAGTTGCGGATGTAAACGGCTGCAGCATATCCGCGCTCTGATGCATCTGCGAAGCCGTGGATCTGCACCGTGGAGTAATCACTGTCGGTTCTGAGCCAGCGATTCACCCGTATGTTGCTGAGCAGAGGTAGCTGGTTCAACAGCTGGTGCCAACGTTTGACGTCCTTAGCCGGCAGTGGAGTGTCCCAGTCGAGTTGCTGAAGCCAGGTGGTCTGGATCAGGATCTTCGCCCGAATCACGACAGGTGCGAGCCAGCCCATCGGGTCAAACAGCCGTGCAGTCTCTGCGAGGACTCGTCGCTTCGTGAACTCGTTGACTACACGAGGATGTATGGTGAAGGCAAACCGGTCTTCTTGAGGATGCCATCGCAGGCCCAAGGTCGAATGGCTCTCGTCGTCCCAGGAATGTGGTCCTTGCTGCAGCCGATGCTCCTGTGGGACTCCGGTGAGGACGTCCGGATTGTTTGAAGCCCACTTCCTCAGCGGAAACCCTCCCGCCATGCAGAGGTTGCGCAGCTCTGTCTGGAGGTTGATGGCATCGTCGAGGTTGTCCGCTCCGGTGACTACGTCGTCGACGTAGCAATCTCGCCGAAGTGCTGTGGCCTCTTGAGGAAAACTGCGCCCCCTCGTCCGCACAGAGCTGCCGCAACGTTCGGATGGCCAGGAACGGTGCACAAGCCATGCCGTAGGTCACCGTCAGCAGCTCGTGCTCCTGGATCTCGTTCGTTTTGTTATGACACCACAGTATTGTTTGAAGACTGCAGTCCTCAGGATGTACGAGAATTTGGCGGTACATCTTCTCGATGTCTGTGACGAAGACATACCGGTGCCAACGCCACCGCAGCAGTACGTCGGTGAGCGCTGGCAGTAAATTCGCCCCAGTCAGCAGATGTGAATTCAGCGAGGTACCGGTTCGTGTCCGTTGAGAGCCGTTGAACACGACTCGGAGCTTCGTCGTCGTGCTCGACTCCTTCAGGACCCCGTGATGCGGTAAGTAGCATCTGATCTTCTCCGCCGTTGTTGCGATGTTTACCCTCTTCATGTGTTGCAGGTCCTCGTATTCCTGCATGAAACCGCGATAGAGGTCGCCAAATCGAGGGTCTCGGCTGCCCTTGGACTCCATGACTTTCAGGAGGTGCTCCGCTGGGCGGCGAGTGTCTTGAAGAGTCGTCGGTGGTGATGCGAGAGGCAGTCTCACCATGTATCTTCCGGTGGGCGTGCGTGTGACGGTGCGCGCATAGAGCTCCTCGCACTTGGTTTCGTCAGGAGTGAGTGGAGCCCGAGATATTGGCTCGCTCTCCTGCTCCCAAAAGCGGCGAACGAGATCGGCGAGGTCATGATCGGCGGTGCATCGGAATGTGCGGCGATGTCCGTTGACTGTTGTTGCGTCGTATCTGTCCAGAGAGGATCCACCCCAGGTTTGTTTGCTGGGCGATCGGCATGCTTGAATCTCCCTTGCGGAGGCCTTCCTCGAGAATCAAGGAATAGACCTCGGCTCCTAGGAGTAACTCAGCTGGGTCGTCGTCCAAAAAGCGAGGATCGGCCAGCTGGAGTCCTTTGAGATGAGGCCAGCTGCGTTCTCCTCGTGAGACTGATCCTTGCTGTAGTGATATGCGAGGCAGCACAAAGGCTACCACGCTAAGCTCGGCGTTGGTCACGTCTGATGTTACGTGCAGCGTTACTTTGCCTCGAGCGGATCCTGAGCGGGTCCCTCCGATGCCGAAGATCGAGAGATCCGTCGAGACTCGAGGAAGGCGAAGGCGTTGTGCCAAGGTCTCTGAAATGATCGACACCTCAGAGCATTGGTCGATCAGAGCGCGTACGGCGTGTGGTGAACCGTACCGATCGGCGATGTTCACTCGAGCTGTTGCCAGAAGAACGGCCTTGTGATCCTGATGTTGCAGAGTCGTGGTCAGTGTGGTGGCGCGTGTGGTGGCCTCAGCTGACAGTGAAGACGTCGGTGCTCCGTGCAACATCGTGTGGTGTCGTGCGTCGCATGTGAGACAGTTCTTCTTTGACTGGCAGCGAGATAAAAAGTGGTTGCCTAAGCAATTGTAGCAGAGCTTGCTTGTCTCTATAAATGCTTTACGCTCATTGACTGTCTTGGCCTTGAAGTCTCGGCAGGTCATCAAGGTGTGCTTCTCGCGACACAGGGCACAGTGCGGCGGTTCAGGTCCATGGTGTTTCGTGACGTGTACCTTGGCGATCCGTGGAGCATCTCCGGACGGTTTGCTGACGCCCTTCGGTCGTGCGGCATGGAGCGTCAGGATCCGCCGACTAATAAAGTCACCGAGTGCCTCGTTCTGTGCTGGCTCTGATGAGTCTGAAATGGACGACTCCCACTCCAGACGTGTGCGTGCATCAAACAGCTCAGTCACCAGGAAGTTGAAGAGGTCCATCCCGTGGGAGTTTATTGGACGCCCGATGACCTCCTGACCGTTGACGGCAGCAATAACGGCGTTGTGGATGCGTCTCAACTCCTCTGCGGTATCTCCCTTCATCTTTGGCACGGCGATGAACGTGGCAAAGTTGGAGCGGATCAGTTCCCTTTTATTGTTGTAGTGCTTGTCCAGTATCGCCCAGGCACGCTCATAATTGTCGCTAGTGACAGGTAACGACTTTATTAATTTTTTAGCCGGTCCCGTCAGACATGAGCGGAGGTGATGGAAGCGCTCGATGTTGGAGATCGCGTTGCCACTCACGACGGAGAGAAAGAGATTTCGAAACGACGGCCAATCAGCGTAAGCACCCGAGAATGGCGGTACCTTGATGCGCGGCAGTGACGACCGTGGCGTAACGTCGGCAGAAGGAGCTACGTTCGGTGCACGAAAGTGTTCGGCGTAGCCATCAAGTATGCTTCTCTGACTTACGTACAGATTTTCTGTATCTGCATGGAAATCTGATTTGAAATAATCGCTCTCACTGAATTTGTCTTTCAAGGCCGCTCGGATAAGGTCATGCTGCGTCTCGAACTTTGTCCACAGCTGATCCAGGATTCTGGTGCGTGTGGCGATAGCACTGGTGGTGATATTGGCGCTGCCCAGCTTCTTCAAGTACTCTACAGAGCGTGAGATTCGGATTTGAATCTCACGCTGACAATCGACCAGCATGGGCACATCCATGACGGCTGCGCACACAGATGTTCACACCTTCACTCACACGAGGAGTCACGCTCGCGAACTTGCGGTTGCCGGTGCGACGGATCCGGCTCGAAGGACCAGAAATATGTTCACGAACGCGCTGCGAGAGAAAGGATCGCGCAGCACCCAAAGGATGAGTCAACTTTTGTATTAAAACCGACTTTTAATATTATAAACAATTAAGAACGAACACTTCAACAAACTTTTACAATCTTACTTAATTTACAGAGAAAATCAGAATCATAATCAAAGTGCGGAAAAAGCGGCGGTTGACAACGAGTTTTTTAGCGGTTTTACAAGTATGCGGTTTGCGATATGCGGTTCACGGCGGAAGACGATAAGGCTGACAAGCCGGGTGTGGGCTCCTCTTTTATAATTTTTAGAAGAGAGCCCACCTTCGCGTGATGCGCCAATGATTTTGCGCGTTTTGAAAATTGCGCGAAGTGACCCGAGCGCAGTACGCGTAATTGGCCGCTGTCAAAATTGACAGGATGTCGGCTGTGAACGAGCATGCGCGAGCGGGCGATCGCGATGATCATTGGTAAAACAAGGCGCCCGTGAGACGCCGCGCATGCTCGTAGAAATATAACTATCAGGCGGAACGGTTGCGATACCGTTAGTTGTTAGTATTTTGGTAGGTTTTTTTTACATGACAGAATGATTTATGTCGCGGTATGGTTTCTCAAAACAAACATGCAAAAAGTTACTTAATTTTTTATCCATTATATAAAAAATTATTTATTATGTAACCTAGAAAAATAACAATTATAATCAAATACGCATTAATATTGCACAAGGTATAACCATATGGAAATTCTAATCATTACAATAAAATATAAAAAACTTACCTTTGACTTACTAAATTCTTTTTCACATATATAATCAACACTTATAATATTTTAACATCTGATCACCGCGATTACGATTACAGAAACGTGTCCGACTTTCCGTTTATCAAAGGTTTTAATAGGTTAAATCTTATCCAATATGTATCAACTACGTGTTTGATACATAAATAGTTACGTATATGCGCAATATACCTGCTATGTATTACATATGTATTTTCACGTGGATACATCAAACATATTGCATTAATTGCATATTTAACACGTTATATTTCATATATAATAAAATGTAATGTAAATGCAATATTATTACGTATTTATTATGTAATTGTAATGAAAGGTGCCGTATGAGAAGGTGCAAGGTTTAATTTTATCACTAGTTTCCATGTTTTCTTGGAAAAGTGTAGTTGTCCGATTTGCTCGAAATATATTCCTGGGCTGTGCTTGAATTCTGTTATCTCATACGGTTGACCCTTCCACTTTCCTTCTTGAGTACTGCAGCGTTGCAGATTAAGAGTGAAAATGCCCTGTAATAATATATATATAATTCTTCTTACTACTTTGTCCTTATACTTTCGTTTGCAATTTCTTATCATGGAAGAGGGACGTTCGTTCTATGTGTCTTCTGTCGTCACCTTTTAGTCTTAGGACAACTTTTCTTACGTGCGGCACGACGTATTACCGTCATGAATTTCCGTTATAATTGCATACGGTGCAATGCCTATACGCAACTGTATGACCTGTTGTGTCCCTATTGTCGCGCCCGCGCCTCTGTTGTGGGGCCCGAAATGACGGGGGACCAATATACCCGGGCGTACAATGTGGTGCTCCGGTGGGCGAATGTGTCCCGGAGGACGGGTGAGCCGCACTCCTTGCACGTCACCTTCGATACGCGTACTGGTGCGCGAGTGGTGCGTGAGGTAGTGGTTTTGGTGGGGGCGACCAGTCTTGACCCATTTGCGATAGAAGACTAGGTAAGTCCTAATTTTCAATAAATAATTTTAATCTGTTTGTGTGCATGCGTATCGCTCTTCTTCCTTTCTTTACTGTATAATTGATGCTTGAATTTTTTTCTATTATTGTGTACGGTCCCGCCCATAATGCGTCTAATTTCTTGGATCGTCCGCGTCAGAGTGTTTCGTCGTATATGAGTACCTTGTCGCCTATTTTAAATTTGGTTTCTTTCGCGGATTTATCAAAGTACTCTTTCGATTTTATTTTTTCTTCTTTAATATTTTCCTTCGCAAACTGATTTGAGGCACGTATTCTTTCCCTTAGTTCTTGTAGATAGTCATCGTAACTATACGTCAGTTTAAGCGGTTTCGTTAGTGCAGTCGGTAGTTCGACTTGTCGTCCGTATATTAATTCAAAGGGGGTATATCCCGTAGCTGTATGAGGAGTGGTATTATATGTAAACATTGCGTATGGCATCCATTCATCCCAGTCGGTTTGGTCAGCATTTATACATATATTGTCGCAGATATTCGGCTAATGTGCGGTGTGATCTTTCTAATGCTCCATTGCTCTCGGGATGATACGCGGTTGTTTATATCTTTTTTATTCTTAATAATTTGCATATATTTTTAAATACTTCGCTCATAAAATTTGTGCCTTGGTCTGTTAAAATTTTTTCGGGAATGCCGTGTTCGAAAATTATTTTCGTAACGAACTCTTTCGCGACGGTATTTGCTTCCTGATTTGCGATCGGTATCGCTTTACTGAGTTTTGTCAGGCTATCCTGAAACGTTAATAAGTATTTGTTTCCGTTAGTGGTAACTGTTAAGGGTCCGAGAATATCTAATGCACATTTTTCAAATGGTTTATTCGGAGTATCCGTGACTACGAGGGGTGCCTTTATTCGTCGCGATAACTTATTTTTTTGGCAGGATTTGCATTTGGCGATATATTGTTCGACATCTTTTGTCAATCCTGGCCAGTTATGATTTAATCAAATTCTTTTGATTATTCGTTCGATTCCTTGATGCCCTTCTGTGGGTGCATCGTGATATTCGTAGAGTATTTGATTCTTTTTCTCATCAGAATATTTCCTTGTATTATCGGCGAATTCTTCCTCTTCTTTTTCTTCTTTGTTTTTTTCTAACATAAAGATTCTATTTTTTGTCTCCTCGTTGATATCTCGGGTTACTTGTCGGCTTAGCGCGTCGACATTCGCGTTTGCTCGTCCGGCCTTGTGTATGATTTCATAATCATATTCCTCGAGTTTCAGTTTCCAGCGGATTAATCTAGACCCGGGATCAGTTACATTGAACAACCATATCAAAGGTTTATGATCGATAATTATTTAAAACTTTGTGCCGTAAATGTATGGTCGAAAATGTTTAACGGCCCATACAATTGCCAATAGTTCTTTTTCCGTAGTATTATAATTTTGTTCCGCGCGAGATAATACTCGGCTGACGTATGCGATAGGTCTATCCTTGCCTACCGTTCCTTGTGATAATACGGCTCCGATTGCATAGTCCGAGGCATCGGTAGTCACGTTGAATTCTTCATTGAAGTCCGGATACTTTAGCACTGGCGCTGTCATTAATTTTTCTTTTAATTTTTTAAACGCGATTTGTTGTTCATTTTTTCATTCGAACGTTTCCGTTTTCTTCGTTAATTTTGTTAACGGTTTTGCGATTCGCGAAAAATTTTTTATAAATTTTCGGTAATAACCCGCTAGTCCAATAAACGATTGTACGTCTTTTACTTTCCGCGGTGTCGGAAAATTTTTTACCGCCTCTAATTTCGACGGATCTGGCAGTATACCGTTTTCGGAAATAATATGTCCAAGGTATATTACCCCTTTTCGTAAAAATTCGCATTTGTCAGGCTGTAGTTTGAGACTGTGTTACCTGTAGGCGTTGTAATACTTTCGCGAGTCTTCTGTTGTGATCCTCTAAACTGGATCCGTATATAACAATGTCGTCGAGATAAACGAGACATCGGAGCCCTTGTATCTCGGTTAGCACCAAGTTCATAAATTGTTGGAAAGTTGCAGGCGCGTTTTTAAGTCTAAACGGCATTCTATTGAACTTGTAGTGTCCGTAGGGAATCGAGAAGACTGTCTTATTTTTGTCGCGCTCGGCCACCGGTATCTGGTGATATCCGGATGCGAGGCCGAGCGTCGTAAAATACTTCGCGTTTCCCAGCTGATCCAAAATATCGGTAATATTTAGCAGTGGAAATGAATCGCCTATAGTTAATTCATTTAACTTCCGGAAATCGACTACTACTCTTAATCGCGGTTTGCCTGTTGCGTCAGCCTTTTTTGGCACTACTAATGCTAAGGCTAATGCTTGTACTAATAATTTCGTCTTTTAGCATTTCCTGTACTTGCTTGTTTACTTCTAATTTGTGTTTCTCGGGAAGGCGATACGGTCTCACACTGACGGATGAGATATCGGCGCGCATACTTATCTCGTGTTTTAGTGTTGTTGTGCATGACAGTGGTTTTCCGTTTAAATAAAACACGTCGCTATATTCTTCGCATATTTTCTGTATCGCTTTCTTTTCTTCTTTATTTAATATTCTGTGCGTAATAATTGTCAGATTCGTTCGTCACGCGTTAGTAAGTAGTAACACTAGGGGGGTTCTAACCCAGGGGCAATGAGAGGGAGTAAGGGGCGGGGGGGGGAATTGGGGGTAAGGGGGGTGACGTCACGCGGGGGAGGGGGTCTTATCAGCAGATAAGCTTATCTTATTAGCTCAGGTTATCTGATAAGGGGATCATGTTACCTGATATGTTTATAAACAAAAGATAAACATTCCAGCGATATCTATTACAAGATAAGATAAACATTCCAGCGATATCTATTACAAGATAAGATAAACATTCCAGCGATATCTATTACAGCGATATCTAATATCCAAGATAAGGTAAACATTCCAGCGATATCTAAGTTTTCGTAGAAAATCCAAGATAAGATTATTTATTACAAGATAAGATAAAGTAAAAAATTCTGGTTAATCAAATTCTGCGAAGGGCTGCCACCGATTTATTGGTGAGCGCCGACGATCAAGGAGTTGATACGTATATTTCTAAGAAATATCAGCGGGGGCGAATGCGTTGCGACATGTCTTCGCAAGTTGTGACGTGTCTTGCAACTCGGATAATATTTCGGAGAATTATCGGCGGGTAGATATCGCAAATATTTCTTGCGAATTAACAATTGCATCATCGTACGTTGAAGAACAAAGGGATGATCGGGATATATAACGAGGACCGATGTAGCTGCCAGACCATAGTACCACTGGCGAGCGCACGCTCTCTTCATTCGAGGTGCACAAAAAAAAGTTTAGTGATCACAAGTAGTTATTTCTGTGCAGTACAAGTAAATTTTTACAAAAAAATGGAGAACGTTGAGCGCGACCTGTTGGAGCGTTCCCGCCAAGTCACCACCTTGGGCGAATATTTCGGATGGCTGCAAGAGTGCGAAGAGTTTATCGAAAAGCTGGAAGAACGCAGCCGTGTCAAACGTCCGCGTCTTTCGATTGGACATAGACAGTCTCTGGTGGCTAGAATAGCGTGACTCAAGGGTGCAAAGGTGCGTCTGCAGAGACGGTATGTCGGTGAATCCATGCCTAGTGGCGGCGGTGGATTTAGTGGCGACGGCAATAACGTGCAAAGACTCGTTTGGCGCGAGATCGATACAGCGTTCGATAGCCGTATACTGACCGGTGCGGTAATTAACGCAGACTATATCAAACCGCGTCAATTTTTGGAAAATGCCGCAGACATTGTAGTCGAGAACGTGAAGAATGTGTTGCAGAGACACATCAGTGTAAAAGTGAACACTGTTTTCAACGATGAATTTGTGTCCGGTGACAAGCGCGCCAATAAAAGTATCAACACGAGAAACTTTGAACTCTTTCGCACGTCTGATGTACGCGAGTGGTACGATCGCCGCGTAATCGAGCCCACGCTAGCATCGTTAGAAGAGTTCCAGGAACGCAATAGCGGCTGGGCATTGTCGCGGATAATAGATTTGACAGTGAATATCAACAAGTATAATCCAATGCGCTCGGGATGCCATGTCAAATTACCGCGAAAAATTATGGCAAAAAGAGCAGTTGTTAATGTGCTATCAGCGGACAATGCGTGTTACGCATGGTCAGTGGTGGCCGCTCTGTACCCCGCTGATATACATGTGGAACGAGAATCCTCCTATCCGCATTACACCACAGTGCTGAATCTCCAAAACATTGAGTTTCCAGTGACTGTGAATCAAATTAAAAAATTCGAACTTGCAAACGACATCTCCGTAAACGTGTACATCATCGAAAACGAGAACATCGTCCCGCTACGTCTTACGGGAAAAAAGAAAGACTGACATGTCAATCTGCTGTACGTGGAAGACGAACACGGAGTGGGGCATTTCGCGTGTATAAAAAATCTGTCTCGCCTCGTGGGCTCACAACTGAGGCCACAGAGCAAAAAAAAATGTAAAAAATTTATATGCGATCGGTAAGTATATATATTTATTAAAACTTAAATTATATTAATAATTTTAAATAAAATTTTAAATAAAATTTTTATTTTTACAGATGTTTACATTATTTTGGAGCGGCGGATAAATTGCAGGCGCATATGGAAAATTGCGGGAAACTGAACGACTGTGCTATCCGGTTGCCGAGCGAGAATGACAAGTGGCTCAGCTTTGACAATTACACGAGGCTGCCGTTTGTAGTGTACGCCGACCTCGAGTGTGTTTTAGTAAAGACCGAAGATGCCAAAAATTATCAACATCATCAAGTGTTTAGCATCGCGTATTATGTACAGTGTTTGTACGACAGTTCGTTGTCAGCGTACAGTTCCTGCCGTAATGTCGATTGCGTCGCGTGGTTCGCCGAACAGCTTAAAAATTTAGCAATCCGCGTAAAAAATATTTTAACGACCAATGTCCCCATGGTAAATTTAACGCCTGACGAGTGGTTAAAATTTCGCACCGCGACGCATTGTCACATTTGTGAGAAACCGTTTGACGAAGACGATACACGCGTCCGCGATTATTGCCACCTCACCGGGCGGTACAGGGGTCCCGCGCACTCAAATTGTAACTTAAATTACAAAGAATCATTTAGTATTCCTATAGTCCTTTCACAATCTGTCCGGCTACGACGCACATTTCATTATTGAAGACATAGCCACAGCGTTCGAAGGGGAAATTGAATTACTACCGATAACAAAGAAAAAATATATATCATTTTCGAAAACTGTTAGATTGACGCAAGACAATAATTCGAAAAATTATATCAAATTACGGTTTATCAATTCGTATAAGTTTCTCAGCGCTAGTCTTGATAAATTAGCATCATTTTTGGATAAAGATAAACTAAAAATTTTACATTCGGAATATCAAAATTTATCGACAGATACGTTCAATTTATTGACACGGAAGAGCGTCTTTCCGTACGAATACATAGACTGCGTAGACAGATTACAAGACACGTGTTTACCGCCGCGCGACTCATTTTACAGTTCCCTGACCGGCGACACAGTATCCGAGAGTGATTACGCACACGCCGAAACCGTCTAGAGCCGATTCTCCTTTTGAACGCTAGGCGAATATTGCAATTTATATTTAAAAATTGATGTCTTGTTATTGGCCGATATATTTGAAAATTTTCGCGACAGTTGTATAAAAAGTTATGGACTCGATCCCACGTATTATTATACCCTCCCCGGATATACATGGGACGCCATGTTAAAACATACAAATATAAAATTTGAATTATTAACAAACATTGATATGGTTATGTTTGTCGAACAAGGTATACGCGGCGGCCTTAGTCGATGTTCAGGTCGATACGCACAGGCTAATAACAAGTACATGCAATCGTACGACCCATCAAAACCCTCATTTTATCTCATGTATTTTGATGTAAATAATTTGTACGGATGGGCAATGTGTCAACTATTGTTGTATGCCGATTTTCGGTGGGTCGACGATGTATCAAATTTTAATATATCATCTATCGCGTTCGATTCGCCTATAGACTATGTTCTCAAAGTAGATTTAGAGTATCCGCAGCATCTTCATGATGCACACATTGACCTACCGTTTTGCCCGACACGCGATAAGCCGCCCGGCAAGCGAAAGTATAAACTCCTCGCAACGCTTTACGATAAGAAGCGCTATGTAATACACTATCGTAATCTACAGCAGTGCACGCGCCACGGGCTACGCATAACAAAAATATACCGCATACTACAATTCACGCAGTCAGCGTAGCTTCAAAAATACATCAAACTCAACACACAGTTTAGAACACGAGCGAAAAACGATTTTGAAAAAAATTTATATAAATTGATGAATAATGCGGTATTTGGCAAGACAATGGAAAATGTGCGCAATCATGTGGATGTAAAATTATTAACAAAATGGGACGGACGGTATGGTGCGGAGGCAATGATCGCGAAACCAAATTTTCATAGTACAAGCATATTTTCGGAAAAATTAGTTGCCATAGAATTACGTAAACTCGAAGTTAAATTCTACAAACCAATCTACGTCATCGTCGGCATGTGCATACTCGACATATCAAAAGTATGTCTTTATGAATTTCACCACGAATACATGTCACCGCTCTATCGTGACAATTGTAGAGTAATGTACACCGACACGGACAGTTTAATATATCAAATTAAATGCCAGGATGTCTACGAAAATTTGAAACGCGATATCGCTCGATTTGATACCAGTGATTACGCCGCCAACAATACGTACGGTATACCGCTCGCGAATAAAAAGGTGCCGGGTCTGATAAAAGATGAGAATAACGGTGCGATAATGACCGAATTCGTCGGGCTTATAGCAAAAATGTATGCTTTGCGGGTGGACAGTAAAAAGGACACTAAAAAGGCAAAAGGCGTCAAAAGTAACGTTGTAGCGCGTAGTATAACATTCGACGATTATAAGCGTTGCCTTAATGAAAAAATTGAAATGACGCGTCAGCAGTCATGCATAAGATCGAAATTGCATAAAGTGTATACCATCAGCAAGACAAAAATTGCTCTAAGTCCCTACGACGACAAACAGTATGTCGTACCTAAGTCGACCGACACCTTGCCGTAGGGACATTATCGAATACCGTTGTAAATTATATTTATTATATTTATTATATTTATATTATATTATAAGGATGTATTAATGAGAATTATATATTTTTTGTTACATATATATATATTTTTTTTGTTATATATTTCATATAGTATACAATATATAGTATGTTATACAATGATTGAATATAATACATTACATAACATTAAATAACATTGTTTTTATGTATCCAAGAGTTGTGCGAACTGTCGAATCCCAGCCATTTCACGTAAACCTCATCACCCCTCCTGCGCAGTATTTTCTCCACGAGGTACACATCCGGACAATTTGCGCGATGCAGCTCGTGTTCGTAAAATGCTCCAGCGATAGATGTCTTGCGATAATCCTCGAGTAGATATGTTACGGGATTAGTATGCTGCACTTTAACAATCTTAAACACCTCGGTTGTCCAATTTGGCGTGTATCCCTTCTAGAAAAGTTGTTTGTACTTGCTGATGCGTACCTGATCACCTCCTTTGAACTTTGCCGGGCCCGCGATTTTTACACGATTGTACACGGTAGCCAAGAGTCTTTCGGCAATCGCGGGGGTAACGTCGGCAAGTCGCATACCAATTGTTCGATACTTGCGTCCGTTGTAATCTGATACGAGGCGTGGTAGCATGTCGAACCACTTGTAAGTGCCATTCAGCGAAAGCATCTTCCACATGTCGTTCTTTAGCGTGCGATTGAATCGCTCAACGACCGACGCTTTCAATACCGAATATGTAGAATAGTGATTAATGTCATGTTTTCGCATAAGTCGTTGCACATCGGCGTTGTAAAATTCCTTCCCGTTATCAGTTTGGATATTTTTCGGACATCTCTTGCTATCTCGAATTATCTCGGCGATTGCGCCAGCTGTCTCGCTTCCTCCTTTACTCTTGAGTGGTACAGCCCACGCATATTTGCTCAACACATCGATGACGGTGAGTATTTAGTGGTAACCTCTGTTGAAACGGGAATACGGACGCATCTCGACAATGTCGGCTTGCCACAGATCATCGTATCCTCGCATTATGACATGTCTTCAAGGGAAATTTTTTCTCGCTGACGCGTGCAACTCGTTTACCAACTGTCGTCTCTCCAAATTATGTTGCTCGTTGTTATTTTTACTATTCATTCTCGTTCTTTCGGGTTCTTTCGCGTTTATGCCTCGTTTTTTCGGGTTCTTTCACGTTCGTGCCTCGTTATTTCAGGTTCTTTCGGGTTCGTGCCTCGTTATTTCGGATTCTTTCACGTTCGTGCCTCGTTATTTCGGGTTCTTTCGTGCCTCGTTATTTTGGGTTCGTGCATCGTTCTTTCAGGTTCTTTCACGTTTGTGCCTCGTTATTTCGGGTTCTTTCGTTCACTCACGTCCTTGACAGATTCGAAAATCGTTCCTGACTCGATCGCAGCCTTTTTTGCAGTTGGTTCTGACCCGTTTGAAGCCCGCCCTGGCCCGTTCGCAGCCGTACCTGAGGCGATCGTAGCCTTTAAGTACTTGTTTGTAGTTTCGTTCGCAACCGTTTCTGACCCGTTCGTAGCCTCGTTTGCAGCAGCCGATACGCCGTTCACTGTTAGACTTTTCACTACAGTTGTCAGCGGTCACATAACTACCGTCGCTGCTCATTGTAGATTAGTACTACGCTGATAATCCTTTGTAGCTGTTCAACAACTGTTTGCAACCACTCGAGAATCCCTTCTAGATGTTTCACAACTGTTTGATGGACGTTTCTGAGCCAACCGCTTATTACATGTCTGTGTCTGAGGTAGTGTTTGGCGCACGCAAAAGTTCTTTTATCGCAGTCTCCAACGCTCGTACATCCTTCTCTAACGCAGTCAGCTTCTCATCTAACTCTTTCTGTTGGATCATCAATGTTTTAAAGCACTCTTTCAGGTACAATTTGTTGACGGCATCGGTAATCCGCCTCAGGTAGCGTTACACGGCGAATCTTGCGCGATCTCGCGTCATAATCTGTAGCGACGCGACATGAAGCGTTTTTACGCACACATCTTCTCATCAATGTGTACCAATGATCGCCGGTTGTATCAATTCTCCTCTCGAATAATTCAAATTTTTTGATAGACATTTTTTTTTGCAATGCTTTGTAAAGTGTCACGCGATGGACTGAATAGATTGTTGGGACCTCGTTTAATTTATAATAATGCCCGCTTCCCGCAGTTCCTTGATGATCGACAGGATCTCGTTGTCGTCCGCGTTGTTGCCGGCTTGGCGCGAAGCGTCGAGCAATCGTAAGCGATCCACTAGCTCGTTGGGGTCGTCCCAGTGCACGTAATCAATCTTATTGTCGGTTAGCGTCATAGCGCGAGGCATTCCCATGCCAGATTTTGGGCTCTCCACCCGCGTCAACGGTGCAATTATATATTTGTACTTGTCACCCTTGCTACTCTTCACACGACCTTGCGCATCAAAATTCCGTTTGTTGCCAATAATATGTGTTTGTATTTTTGCAAATCGTCCTTCTGGTAATTAGGTCTTTTCTTGAAGATCAACTCGTACAATCCGGGCGTCCCAATGTATCGCGTGTTGCCTATGATTATATTGTCATCTTTGTCAATGTCGAATCGCTTGCTGCCGAGCCGCATTTCATTCTCGCCGAAATAGATTCCATATACATTATCAATTTCTTTCTTCTTATCAGCACCGAGGAGAGCGTCCATGTACTCTTGTCCGAATGGTCCCCAATTCTTTCGCATCATTTGTTGACCTTCCAACGATCTTAACCAGCGTCGAAGGGATATTTCGGGCGGGTTACGCGTGGTTTCGAAAACAATTTTATCTACGAGTGTTTTGGGTATCACAGGTAGTACGCTTATCGGTGTAGATGTTGTCGGCAATGAAGCGTCCAATGGCTTCAGAATATCATATTTTTTCTTTTTCAATGCCTCCTTCTTCTCCTCCTCTTTATATCGCTTAATAGTTTTATGTTTTCTCTTTTTCGTTGTCTTCCCCTCGTACTGTGTTTTGATCTTCACACCGTCGTCGTCGGTGTTAGACTCGTTTTTCACCAAAATCGTCGCGTTGTCGACAATTTTTTGTAGCGGCTCAATAATAGGTTTAAAGTGAGTCTTGACAGTGATATCGTCATCGATCTTTCCGGTCTTCAGAACGCGGTATTTCTTGCGGATCGATTCGGCCGTCTTCGCAATTTCCATGGCAATCTTTTCACGTTCGCGAATATTATCAGCCGGTCGAGAGAAACTCTAGAGAATGCTACTGACGACTAATGGCTCTGTGGTATAGCGAACTCGTTAAATCCTTTTCTATATCGTCCGTTCGTAAGCGAGCTGTTCTTGTCTATTAATAGAAATCCATACTTTTGCTGCCAACAAGTACGACATAAATCACTGAAATCTTCATACGACATGTCGGTATTCACGTGATTGTTGTACACATGCTTCAAATTGGTGGCGTCCTGTTTAAACAGGATTAGCAGGTTCGCGTTGTCGCGTATAAGATGTTTCGGTATTCTCGCATATGTCTGACAGAGATAGAAGCAGTCGATGTTTGAGTAGTGCCCCATTGAGAAGTACTCTCTTATCGTATCTTGCTTGTCGCATGACACGTCATCAAAGACAAAAATTGAATTTGGACATGCTTCGCTCGGTGGAATGACGTCACTGTTATTGGAGAATGTAAAGTAGCCGACTTTGCCAATCGGCGTCAATAAATTTTCCAAATAGCGATATTTCGGCTGTTGCAGCGATTTAGAGTACACGTACACGTTCTCGAAACGCACGCCGTGCGGACTTTTCAGCAGGCTTATCGACACGTTGGTTTTACCGCAGTTTGAGGGGCCGCAAACGATCGCGCGTATAGTTGTCGGTAGCATCGTACCGTGTTTGCGCACATCTTCATTCACGTTGCAGCGTACTCTGTCGTCGTAATTCATCACTCGTATTGTCAGAGATTGTCGCACATATTTCATTTTTTCACTCCCGATTTGACCTCTAACGTCCGCCTATTTATAGCTGCGCGGACTTGCGCTTTGCTCAGTATTGTCTAGAGATTGCAGCGAATGTCAGCGAAAATAGGTACAGGTCTATTAAATCGTGCGATAAACGCACTTCCAGTCGAGCTTCATATCCCCGGCTATCAATTTTGCGGCCCGGAAACTCGTTTGGAAAAGCGATTGGCTAGAGGTGATCAAGGCGTCAACTCATTGAACGCGGCGTGCCGTGAACACGATATAGCGTACTCTCGGAGCAGCGAACTCACCGAGAGACACGCGGCGGATAAGGTACTCGCCGAGAAAGCGAAAACTCGCATCGTCGCGAAAGACTCGAGTCTCGGTGAAAGAGCCGCGGCGGCAGTTGTCTGGGCAGCGATGAAAGCCAAGACGAAGCTCGGCATGGGCTTGAAGACGATAAAGAGGACGAAAAAAAGGAGGATACTTTCGGCAGCGAAACGAAGCGGATTTTTACCGATTTTACCAATGCTGGGCGCGCTCGGATCCCTGGTCGGCGAAGCGGCTGGCGTAGCAAAAGCGGTAAACGACAAAAAGGCCGCGCAACGTCAGTTGCAAGAGATACTACGCCACAATCGCGCCATGGAAGGCCGCGGACTGTATCTCGCCTCTTACAAATATGGACGAGGAGCAAGGAAAAAAAACGTCAAAAAAACGTTAAAAATGCCAAAAGATGTAACTACAAATGTGCAATTGCTACAACTTGCAAAACGTATGCACATTCCATATTTTAAAGGTGTATTTATGCGCAAAAATTTACCAAAAAATGGCGCGCGAGAAAATGAGAGCGATATCGTCAATCTGGACAGTACAGACGGTCCTGGCACTCATTGGGTGGCGTATGCAAAAAGGGGAAATCGCGCAATTTATTTCGACAGTTTTGGCAATCTTCGACTATCCGAGGAATTGGTGCGATATTTAAATGTGCCCAACAACATTGGATCACTGCTGGGATTCTCGAATCGTATACTGCAACCGCAAAAATGATACGAATCGGACATGCCGATTAATATTATTAACGTGAACATTATCCGCATAGAGTGTAACGTGACCGCGGGTGCATACAGCAACAGTAAACTCGTTTACACGATACATGAATTTTCACCGAGGGTACCACCAGGATATAAGATATCGGAAACTCCGGCGCAGATCATTTACCTGCCGATCTTCGTACGGAGCATTACTGATTTAGTGTTACGCGTTGTTGACCAGGAGGGACGATTGCTCGATTTTCGAGGTAAAGAGATAACAGTTAGATTGCACGTACGACGGCGGGCCGCAGCAACACCTCGTGCGACGGGATGCTCGTGTTGAATAAAGACGAAGAATACAATCAGGCTAGCAGCAACATCATTCGCTAATATCAAATCAACCACAAAGAAGAGACTCACCTTGTCAAACGTTGCATTTTTACAATCTTTGGGATTTGCGATGCGTGCCATCTGAACAATTACTGAGATTCTCAACATCGAGGAAGAGCCAGTCTTTGACGATCGCATCGTCAAGATTGAGACTCACACATACAACCCGTTTGCCAACACAACATTTGGATACAGCGACGAGATAAGAATACCCATACAACAACAGGATTTATATACGTTGCCGTATGAGAGTTTCCTCTACATCAAGGGAGAACTGCGGATAAATCATCCAGTTGAGGGATCCAATGTGATGCTGGGAAATAATTGCGTCGCATTCATGTTTGACGAAATTCGCTATGAGCTCGATGGTGTGGAGATTGATCGCAACAGGAATGTGGGAATAACAAGTTTGCTGAAAAACTATGTAACAATGTCATCTGATAGAAGCGTGATTATGCGAAATGCAGGCTGGGATAGCCCGACTACTGTAAATGGATACTTTAATTTTTATGTGCCGCTGCACATGTTGCTGGGATTTTGCGAGGAGTACAAACGCGTGGTTATTAATGCGTGTCATGAGTTGATCTTAATACGAGCGCGCAACGACAATAATTGTCTGCATGGAGATTCTGCACTGGAGCCTGCGATCAACATATTCAAGATACAATGGCGAATGCCACACGTGTTGTTGAGCGAGATTAAGAAGCTGTCGATGCTGCGCGCTCTGGAAAACGGACGTTACCTCAGCATGGGTTTCCGCTCGTGAGATCTATACAAATTTCCGCTATTGCAGCGTACGACCAAGCATTCGTGGGCCATTAAGACCGCGACTCAACTGGAGAAGCCGCGATATGTAATTTTTGCTCTGCAGACAGGGCGGAAACATCATGTCCGAGGATACGAGTCGATTCGACAACTGTAAATTAACCAACGTGAAACTCTATCTGAACTCGGAATGTTATCCGTATGACGATATAAATCTGGATTTCGATAGAAACAGATGGTCGATTCTGTATGACACGTATGCGCGTTTTTGCAAAAATTATTACGGATACGAGTATCTCGAGCCGAGCCTCACCGTCTCGTTATTTCTACGTTACGGTCCGTTTGTGATTATCGATTGTTCTCGACAAAACAAATTGGTTAAGAGCGCAACGGTGGATGTGAGATTAGAGTTCGAGTGTAAGGAGAATATACCTAATAATACCACAGCATATTGTCTCATCATGCACGATCGCGTTATCCAGTACAACCCGTTGACCAACGTTGTGCGCAAAATCACCTAAAAATGTTTACACAACTACGCGTGTGAGAGAGGGGAGGAGAAGGATACATAATCATGATGATGTGAGATGTCTGAAGAATATCGTAATACCTCTCGACTGACTCACATTGAAAAGATCATGTCTGCACCAACGTTTGTCGACCTGCAAGGATTTATCCTAAACAAACGATTTATTGTGAAGGAAGCGGCAATCCTGAGAAGAGGATATATCCTCTCGCATGCCTTGTGCCATGGAGCGTGCTTATAAAGTCGGAAAGGCGCCAGGCTTCGTGGTTAACTCAGCATCATCACAGCTTGCAATGAGAGGATGGAAATGTTCCATACTGCATAGCTCAACGCTTGATCACGGCAGCTATCGCTGGCATAAATGATCAAGAAGAGGAGGAAGAAGAGTCCTCTCTCGTGTATGTAAAAGGACTCGAAAAGCGAGAATGGCTTGCCAAAATAGTGGACGATGCGAGCAGCGGTTTCACCATTGAGACCTTGGATGCCATATATGAAGATGTGCCTGCATTAAATAAATTAGATCTTACATATACTCTACGGTGTAATAAACATGTAAAAAATTGCGTGTTACAAAATGTATTTAAATTATTTAATTGGTGGTCGGCCAATCGCGACGATCATTCGTTTTTTGAATAAACATATTGTTTACATACAGTTCTCTTTGTTATTTTCCTCACCAGATATTTCTAAGAAATCCTTTTACCCCCCACTATTTTTAAAAATTTCTTAAGCAATCGTATTTCTAAGAATTCCTTTTACCCCCACTATTTTTAAATATTTCTCTTTGTTCTTTCCCTCCAGATATATTTCTAAGAATTCGATTTACCCCTTCTCCTAATATTTTAAAAATGATCGTTACTCGATTATTAGTACTTTTTTATACAATCAGTCTCTCGTCGACTGTTCTAACTGACGGTTCACTTTTTAATACCCTCGGTTCAAAGAAGCAGCAGCAGCATGAATTACTACATGCCAAGACGTGAAGAAACGTGCGAGAAGAAATGCGACGAGTAAGTATAACTTTTTTTGTATTTTTATTATTTTATATTTTATATTTTATATTTTATATTTTATATTTTATAATTTTTATATTTTATATTTTTATATTTTTTTACGAGTTATAATTTTTATCTAATTTCTACAGCGTTTCGCTGGAGCCTCGTGCGATTCGTATACTTGGAAGACGATACGCATTGACGGCCACGGATTTCAAATTCCTCGAAATCGACATCAGAGTGGATCCGCCGAGTTACGTGGAGATCGCCATAGGAGATCATCGGGGAAAACAGCTAATACTATCTCTCGAAACGTGGAAAGAACTCTACGAGCAACGTCACGCTATTAAAAATTATCTGAACAATGATACTCCCAACAACGATGTGTATAATTTCATAAGTGTCGGGCCGCTAACAGTGCGATTTCACAAGATAAACGACACCAAGCTCATAAGTCTCGAATCAGCGGACGTGCGCATGATGATGGTCGAATTGACGTTACGTCGTATGTTCAAGGTTGATTCATGCATCGAAATAATGTTTGATCGATTGACGAGGCTCATCGCAACAGTTGATATCAAGTATACACAATTCTCCAATATTGCATCCACTGTAACGGATGCGAGAGAATTGCCGAATGCTATACGCGCTAGCGACGCCTTCAACAAGCACCAACTTGTCGATTGCGAGTTGGTGGCTTTAGTTTTTAATATGTAATAAAACTTTATATATAAATATGTATTAAATATAAGACAAATAAATATTTATATGTATATTTATATTTATATGTATATGTACATGGTGTACTTTATTTGCGCGCCACCCGTTACATACTTTGCGAGAGATAATTATCGTGTCAAGGACATTGTCATATCGAAGCCTGGATTCAGCAGCAGAATCGATATTTTTATCTTACGAGGTTAGAGATAAGACGCGGCGAGAGAAAATCGATAATTTTATCTTACGGGGCGCACGCGACGGTCTCATTAAGAGACAGAGAAAGAAGACGCACGCATTCGAGAGAGAAGACGCATGTATTCGAGAGAGACGGCGAACTAATACGCAGCGCGCTAGAGTGAAAGACGCAGCGTGAGAGAGAGATTCGGCGGCTTGGGCCTGCGGCGAGAGAGATTCGGCGGCTCGGGCCGGCGGCGAGAGAGTCGGCGGCTCGCAGCGAACGAGAGAGAAAGAGAGAGAGAGATGCGAAGGAGAGAAGGAGGGAACAATTTTTTTTAAATTAATAAATATTTTTGTTTAATAAATATATATTTTATTCATAAGTTTTTATACTTATTTTTTTTGTACATTACCGTTTATTTTTTATACATTACCGCTTATTTTTTATACATTACCGCTTATTTTTTTTTTTTTTTTATACATTACCGCTAATTTTTTTCTATACATTACCATTTATTTTTCTATAAAGATCGAAGGAGAGAAGGAGGGAAACATTTTTTTTAATTAATAAATATTTTTTATTATAAATATATATATGTATTGTAACCGTTCTTTTTATATTGTCCGTCGGATCGAAAAGGATCCGGGAAATAGGGCCGATGTAAGGGGCCGACGGCACACCTTCGGCGCGGAAAGCGGGGAATTCGCGTAAACGCAAAAATATGTTTGTTTGGGCGCCAGGCGCGAGATCCGCGCCACTCTTATATTTTACAACTCGACAAATGACCTTTATAATCAGTAAAGTATCCCGAAAATTTCCGCGACGGCGATAATCGACTCGCTCAGATCGTCAGGGGGAAGAGGGGGGAGTTCTGACGGGAGAGAGGACGGAATTCGAGAGAGGCTATTTTGAAATCGCTCAAATATAACAAACAGTAAATATATTTAACAATGATGAATGAAGATAGACAGGAAAATAATTGCATAAAAAAAAAAGAGAGAGACTCGAGTACAATGTTAGGTCAAGAAAGAAAAGTAATATTCGTTCGATATATCACGGAGAGATCTCCGCTTTCATAATGCCGAAATACAGATAAACGAGGCCGAAATGTGATTCAAAAAATACAATACGGCGTATGTACGGCCGAGACGCGGCGCGTTGTTATTATTCCGCGCCTTTGAGACGACCCGACGCGATGATATCGGACGGCACGCGGGACCCGGAAGTAAAATCGCACGCCTACGTGTCGAATAATTATTAACGCACGAGACTTAATAAGGTCCGTGCGGCGTAATTAATTCCGATGGTTTTAGGCAATACAAAATTTCCGTAAACTCGAGTAGGTCCCGCGCGACTTCCTTTGAGATCGCTCACGCCGGTCGTTCCTCGCAAGATTTCACAAAGGATCCGAAGACGGCACGGATAAGGATAGGCGCGAGCGAGAATGCTATGTCGGAGGCGTGACTCTAAATACTTTTCTATTCTCCGATCTAGAAACTCTAACAGACGAGAACGGTACAGTAATGACAAGACGATACCTTAATTTTTACATTAACGTGACAAAAATCGCGGCGACTGTCGGCGTATCCGCGGGAGAGAGAGCCTCTCTTAATATACGCGCGGGAGAGAGCACGCGGTCGGCCGGGCGCCGGGATAAATTCTACGCGGAACGAAACTCTAAATCAAACTCTCAAAATCACGGAATTTCCGGTGAATCTAATAACCGGCCGCGGCCGCGACGCGCTTCTCTCCCGAATACGGTACTCACAAAAGAAGTTAGCGGCTTTACAATATTACATATAGGGCCGTTCGTCTCACCGGTATCTCCGGGTCCTCGTGTCCTTCGGCATCCGCGCAGGAACCTCTACTCTCTAGCACGTCTCGCCGAACAGACGAGCAAGAGGCCTGCCGGGATCACGCCGATACTAAATTTGGCATTTTCCACCCGTGGCGCTCCTTATCCTGGCAGGGCCGCCGGGTACCCCGCAGGGGCCCTGCGAATTTTCTGGATGTAAATTTTCCCTCGCCGTTCCTCTGTGTTTCCGCTTCGGGTTCCGGTATTCCTCTTTATGGGCCGTCGGGAAGACTCCTACGAGTGCACCTCTTCGCGATTCCTCCCAAAAATCCGCCAGATCGATTGTTTGATTGATGACGGGATTTCGGTGTATCCGGATCTGCGGGGTTCAAGGCAGGGTATCTCCCGCGCCTTTCGTTTGCGGGGCTCTCTCGCCTCTCGCGAGAGAATGGCCATCCCCGTCTCTGGCCGGAATCTCTGCGGAAGAAGGAACATTTTACGGCGGTACCCAGGTTCTTAACGGGGGGAGCAAGCCAGAAATTTGATGTAAAAATAATATTTACCGGGCGTGATCCGGACTTGGTGGCTCCTGCTCGGTCCTCAATCGTCCTCTTCGTCCTCTCCGTCCTCTCACTCTTTCTCTCTATTGGTTTCCTCGGTTGAGACACGTACCCTAGATAAAATTGCTCGCCGAAAACGCCAAAAATCGCTCAAACAAAAATCATACAAAAAGTAATTCGCGAAACGGATGCGCGAAGCGCATCCTCCGACGCGGTAGAAAACGCAAAATGATTGTTCGGGTGCTCTCTCTCTCTCAAAGGTTGGCGAGAGAGCAAAGGTTCCCGAATTTCCCGCCTTCCCGGCCGGGCCTTCGGCCCTTGTGACGGACAGTACAAAATGTCACGTCACAATATATATATTTTATTCAAAATTTTTTACATTACCGCCGGCATTGACGTTACCCAAGGTGTACCACGTGAAGATTGCCGGTTGGATTTACACCTCATGTGTATGTGTATACTATATACGTGTGTGTGCGTGCGTGTGTACATGTGTTACAGTAGAGATAAGGACCCCACGGTTCGTCACTCCCGCGGTATTTACTGACTCCAAACCCTCTCTACTATGTGTGTAAATATAAAAAATAATATATGTAAAAAAATATATAAAAAATATAAAAAGTATAAAAATATAAAAAAATACAAAATATAAAAATAAAAATAAAAATAAAAAAAATAAAAAATAAACCTTAATATAGATGGTTGTACGGTGACGGTGAGAGAGAGCGGAGAGAGCCTTATTGCGGCGAGAGAGAGCCAGCGTGCCGTATCCATGCGGCGACTGCGAGAGAGGGGGTCGCGTCAACCATTGCTGTCATCAGACTGTGCCTTTGCACCTGCACATAGAAATATAATAAATTATTATACTATTTTATATATTTTGACATATATATATATATATATGTGCGGGCCATCGCATCCCTCAACGAACAGACGAGGGTATGCATTGTGATGGCATACGTCAGAGATGTACCGCATCTGTATTGCATCGATTGTCAGGAAAGAGTGTTCACACTCTTCCTGGCCAACTTGTGCCCAATCTGTATATATATATATATATATATATATATATATACAGATACTTAATCTTAACGAAAAATTTAGTTTCGTTAGGATAACGCACTGTCATCCGCGAGTTGGCTCTTACTGCCTGTCTTATATCTTTAAATTTATATTTATATTACAGAGCCTTGTTAAACTCTTAATTTATACACGCTGGCTTAAACGCGTTTGTTTATCAACATTATTACATATAGCAGAGAAAAGTATAGAATCGAAAGGATCTGAATAGCTCAGTTGGAAGAGCAGTCGCCCGGCAAGCGAAAGGTCTCGGGTTCGATTCCCGATTCAGCAACTTTCGGATCTATATTTTTCTCTTGCATTTACTTATTTCCGTAGGGGGGTGAAAGGGTTATTGAAATTAAATCTCAAATATGAGATTATTTCATATTTTAAATCTTGGCCGTGACCAAGTAAAAATTTGGTGCCTTGTGCACAGATACTTAATCTTAACGAAAAATTTAGTTTCGTTAAGATAACGCACTGTCATCCGCGAGTTGGCTCTTACTGCTTGTCTTATATCTTTAAATTTATATTTATATTACAGAGCTTTGTTAAACTCTTAATTTATATATATATATATATATATATACTTACAGCTATGACAGATTGGGCACAAGTTGGCCAGGAAGAGTGTGAACACTCTTTCCTGGCAATCGATGCAATACAGATGCGGTACATCTCTGACGTATGCCATCACAATGCATACCCTCGTCTGTTCGTTGAGGGATGCGATGGCCCGCACATCTAGCGTACGTGAGTGGTACGACTCTCGAACAGCGTTTCCGCTAGTACCCATTGTCGTGGAGTGGTTGTAATTCTTTCAATTTTTCCACTTCTTCATCATCACTATCGTCTTCTTCAACGATGGGCACGACATTAACATCCTTTTCTTCAATATCATCTAAGATGATATTAACCTCTCTATCATATTCGGGGTCGTACATCTCGGCGTCACTGTCGCTGTCGCTGTCGGAGATCATGATGATCTCCATCTTGTCATCGGAGATCACCATCACGTCTTGCTTGCCATTCTCCATTTTTTTTATAATTCACTCACTCACTCACTACTTTTATGATCGCGAATGTCACCGTACTATGGCCCGGCAGCGGCATCGGTCTTTATTATTTATCCCGATCATCCCTTTGTTCTTCAACGCGCAATTGTAATTATTTCCGAAAGATGATCTTTGCCGAAACAAAAATAGCGGCTGCTCAGTAGTTGACTATCAGCATGTTTACACCTTCCGCGAAGACATATACATATCTATTCTCAGAAACGTAGATATACTTTTCGCATATGTTGTACGCCTATTTAATCAAGCAAAATAAATAGGTTGCGACAAGTAATCTGGCGATGATGACGATGACAGTGATGGTCTCGGTTCCCTCATATCTGACTCCTCCATTTCTTGGTCCCAATCATATTTAGATGATGGCGATTTACATGACGTCGATGGTGAAGGCATATCCATGCTACCAAAATAGAGGTTTTCTACTGTGAAATAATCAACACAATTTTTGTAGCAACGCTGGAAACATGCGACTCGCTTGTGTCGTTTAGACGATCTGGTGCATTTAGATAAACCACCAGTCACTCTTAAAATGTCTTTGTGAATTTTCAGGAAATCGGCAACATCTCTTGTATGCGGTTTTTGCACACCAAGTTCGCGATTTCTTAACAATTGCACAACCGAAGTCACCGGAATGTTCTTCGCTTCACGTTTAATACAAAACGGGTTATCTTTTTTTTCACCATGATTGCATTCCTCGAGATGCCTATACCATCTCTCGACATTCTCATAACACTCCGAATGATTTTTTACTGCGTTCTTCATTTTTATTGTCTGTCATTTTTTCACACAGTATTACACTTGTAACTTCAGCCTATTTTCGCTGACATTCGCTGCAATCTCTGATCATCGGTGCTGGACCGTCAATATGCGTTTGCATCCACGGCCGATTGTAATGTTCGAGGCAGCGACGATATGTCTGAACCTCCGGATCCGCTTTGATGTGCACCGGAAGCTTGTTCCACAAATGCTCTACGAAATAGCCGCACTTTTGCAATAAAACAATCTTTGGAATATATTGCAACTGTTCGGCATTTAAACTGAGAATATCGGAAGCACTTGATAGCATGACAAACATCATGCACCCTGAATGAAGAGAGCGTGCGCTCGCCAGTGGTACTATGGTCCGGCAGCTGCATCGGTCCTCATTATATATTCCGATCATCCCTTTGTTCTTCAACGTACGATGATGCAATTGTTAATTCGCAAGAAATATTTGCGATATCTACCCGCCGATAATTCTCCGAAATATTATCCAAGTTGCAAGACACGTCACAACTTGCGAAGACATGTCGCAACGCGTTCGCCTCCGCTGATATTTCTTAGAAATATACGTATCAACTCCTTGATCGTCGGCGCTCACCAATGAATTGGTGGCAGCCCTTCGCAGAATTTGATTAACCAGAATTTTTTACCTTATCTTATCTTGTAATAAATAAACTTATCTTAGATTTTCTACGAAAACTTAGATATTGCTGGAATGTTTACCTTATCTTGGGTATTAGATATCGCTGTATGTTTAAAAACGCTCTAGTGCAAGTCGAATTTAGGCAAAATTACCGCGGATTATCTTTGCCAATTGCGACACCGCGCGTATACAGTCCAAAGCGCCTATAGCAAGCACTAATATGAGAACTGTAAACAACAACATTCTCTCTACGAAAAATAATACGCTAATGTCCTTCGAGACAATTCTAAAATAATAACATGTAATTCTAAAGGCATCTAGAATCTTCTCGAAAAACGTTGCTATAAAAGGGCACCCCAGATCGACCGGGATATAGTCGCTCTCGGAATTAGACGCATATCTGTCGCAAGTAGCAAGTACGATTTCGGCGCGTTTCTGATTTTACGTAGCTCGCGTATAGCCAGCAACTAATGCATCGCCTTCCCCGTAGCTCGCGGATTCACGTATTAAACTACGGTTTATTTAACCAGTGTAAATAGTGTCCGTATTAAATATACATTGTATGCGTCTAAAAATCGACTCTCTAATTGATCGCTTTTGCGAAAACGTCCTTTTCCTTGTCGCGCACTTCTCTCTTGACACTTATCGCTCGCGTTTTTGCTCTGCTATCGAACACTGTAATAGATATCGCTGGAATGTTTATCTTATCTTGTAATAGATATCGCTGGAATGTTTATCTTATCTTGTAATAGCTATTGCTGGAATGTTTATCTTATTTTGTAATAGATATCGCTGGAATGTTTATCTTTTGTTTATAAACATATTAGGTAACATGATCCCCTTATCAGGTAACCTGAGCTGATAAGATAAGCTTATCTGCTGATAAGACCCCTTCCCCCGCGTGACGTCACCCCCTCATCCCCGATTCCCCCCCCCCCGCCCCTTACTCCCCCTCATTGCCCCTGGGTTAGAACCTCCCTAGTATTACTACTTTAGTAGATTTGGAGTCTCGTCTGTATGTATTGTGTATAACTCGTGCGCATTATCTTTGCAAACGTCTTCTACGGTTACGAGGGGTGTGTGGATCTCGACCGGCTTATCAGTTGTAATAATTACACCGATGGGACATTGGTAATTCTTCGGTTCTATCAAACATTGTCCGAAATAGATTCCTGGAGCGGCTTCTTTGACTCGAATAAGCTCTGTCTTATTATGATTTGTTATCGCTTGTATAATTGTTTCATTACGCGGTTTTAAGGTAATTTTGTTATACGGTTGCAATTTTAGGACGGCGTTTCCGATTTGTAATTCGCGTTTTTTGTAATTGCACGTGACTTGCTGCTTCTGGAGGAAATCGATTTCTATGATCCCGTCGTATTTCATCAGGAAATCATCCTTTACGACGTAAATCGCGTGTTTTATCTTGTTTCCGTTTAGCTTAATGGTCGCGTACATTTTTCCGATCGTTTTTGCTTTGTGACCGGTTATTCCAACGAGGGTTATTTTATCATTGTGGATTTTGGTCGCGCCTTTTAAGTGTTTCACTTTTATTAATGAAATCGTGGCTCTTGAATCGTACAGCATGTTTACTTTTCTGTATTTTGCCTCTCGCATGGGCAGAGTAATTATATTTAAACTTGCTCTCTCTTTCGGCGTTCGGCGCACGTGTGTCACCTGATATTCAAGCGCGCGAGTCTTCTTAATCTTATCTCCGCGCTCTCTATCTTTATCGCTGCTACGTTCGGAATCGGAATTTCTCTTCTGCCGGATTCTTTGATTATCTATTTTATTAATGCTTCGCGAGTTTTTTCGATCCTCTGGTTTGTTCCGTGGAGGCGTCTTATTTTTCGATCGCCCGTTTAACTCCCAACATTCTTCGCGGTTATGTCCACGCTTCTTGCAATGATTGCAGAATTTTTCGATGGCGGATACGCGCGAGGATTTTTCCGGTTTTGACAGAACGTTGAACTTGCTACGACAGTCTCGTCCGTAATGTCCGGGTTTTCCGCATCTATAACATTGTCCCGTTGTTCGCTGTCCTGGTCGCGTTGATTCAGGTTTATATAACGAGGAATTAGTTGCCCGTGACGTGCTAGGTCCGATAAATCTTTCTTCCGCGCTCGCGCCGGCTATCGCTTCTTGAAGCGTCGTATATCGTTGTGAGCGTACGAGTACTTTTAAGTCGCTTTGTAGCCCTAATTGAAAATTCAATAACGCTTGTTTTTGGATTGTTTGTAAAATAGTGTGTTTCTCTGAGCTCGCATGGTTCTCTCCCTCTATCATTGAATCGTATAAATTCATCGCGAGCTGGTCGACGCGTTGTCCGAAACTTTGTGCTGTTTTATTATATTTCTGCTTTAGTAAATTGAATTCTAGTTGTAAGTGGGCAGTACTTTGCTTGCTTTGGTATGCGGTCTCTAGTTGTTGTTTTAATTCTTCAAACGTTTGTATGTCTCGCGTTTCGAAATCTTGCATGGCTTTACCCTTTAATTTAGTAAATAGTATGCCTTGTATCAGAGACTCTTCGTCTCCGGGGTGTATGTTTTGCATGGTATATGTGCATGCGTTCAGAAATTCTTGAAGGCGGTGTCGCGATGTACCGTCGAATTCGGGTATCATCATTCGCGCTTCCTTTAGAGACATATATTGTCGTGCAGTACTCCGTCGATTTTGTATGTCGCGCTCAGTCCGTCCGTAAGTCATACGAGGCTCGTAATCGGACTCCTGTCGTTCGTCTGTGTATGTGTATACCCGTGCGGCTTTTATTCTATCTATACGTGTGTTTACTGTATGTAACTCTGTATGTATAGCTTGTATTACATTAAGCATTTGGGAAGTTTCTTCGGACACTATGATGGAGGGTTGTTGTGACGCGGCGTCTAAATTCTGTCCCATTTGGGCAAGGGTTTGTCGGAGTATGCTTATTTCGGCATCTATCGCAGCTGGCAGAATAATCGCGTCCGCGTTTGTATTTTCTGCCATATTTATTTCGCTATAAATTTCTTCGGGGTCGAATATTTCGCTGTCGTATGACGTTAATGAAAATTCTCTCCGCGAAGATGCTCTACTCGGATTTCGGCTGATATACGGTCGCAATCGACGCGGTTCGTCTTGTTACTTGAACGGAGTCGCTCGGATTATTTGCGAATATACTCGCGTCAAAACTAGTAAACGGAAATTCTCGTTCGTTTATTACGTTCGGAGGTAACTCGATATTATTTTTGTTTGATAAGTCGCTGTCAAAATTTCTACGAAGGCTTTCGAAATTTTGCGCAGTTAAAGGCAATACTTGCGTTGTTAAGCATACAGGTGTACTATGCAACCACGATTGGTTTTTAATCGCTTGTCGGGGTGTTTCGTCACCTTCCGACATTCACGCAATCAAATAAATTCGGACTTACAGTATTACGGCTCGCATTGTTACGCTTTACACGGGTCGGCTGCGGCTGCTGCAACTCGATCACTCGTGGGCTGATAACGGCTGCTTCTTGTTGATGCGCTGTCCGTGAGGTTGTCGTAGGTCGGCGTTGTCCTTGGACGTCGGCGATACCATTCGGTCCTCAGCTGCTTATCGCTCGTAGTACTGCTTATGTTGTCCGTTCTTTCTTTCGCTCCTTCTTGTCGTGGCTTCTGCTTGTTTCCGTCAGTGTTACTAACGTGCCCGTTTAACACTTTATAATTTTATGTGTTTTTACAGGTCTTTGCCGCTGTGGATGATGGGGACGACGTCGGTCTTGTGGCTGAGATCCCACCGCTGCCACCAAATTGTTGCACCTCGGGTGAGGCACGAGGAATTTTCGGGTCTCAGCCGTTTAAAGGATAGGGATCCTAAGGATAGGCGGCGTCTCCACTCCGGATTAGATTCAGTTTTTTAATAAATCTCTATTCTTTTTAACTCTGGAGTTGATTTATTTTGTCGCACCCCACCTAGGGGATTAGTTAAATATTTCTGCACTCGGCAGTTAGAGTACAGGCAATAGTTTTGTGTTCAGCGGCTTGTCTTCGATTCGTAGTTAGATTCTGATTAGCGACTTGTCTTGTCGAATTTCTATCAGCGACTTGTCTCTCTGGATTTTTGTTAGCGACTGCCTTCATCGCCTCGCTCTCCGTTCGCGGTGGTCTCCTGTCTTTTCTACATCTTTTTGGGAGAAGATGTAGAAAAGCTCTCCCTTTGGTTAATTTTATTCACGCGTTTTGTATCTAGGTGCAAGCGAAGCAGGTTAACTCTTCGCTTGCAATCCGCTGTTTCCGGCGTTTCGCTTATTTTCTGTCGCGTTTGCGTCTTCTCGCGATAAGCGCTTCATGAGAGCGTGAGAACGTTTCTCAAACGATTATATAATGCCGACTTATTAATTTATTACTAATATAATATTTAATATAATATAGTTATAGTCATTTGGACTATAACAAGATTAATTGTGAAAATTGTAATGTCTCATACATTGGACAAACGAAAAGACATTTATGCACTAGAGTGAAGGAACATGCTAGCAATATTAAATTACATAAGTCTAATCATTCGGTTTTGAGTAAACACAGATGTGAATTTGGACTTGACTTTAATTGGAAATCACCGACCTATTTTACATAATGAGAAACATGTAAGAAAGAGAGAGATTGCTGAAATGTTCTTCATAAAGAAGCATGATAATACTGTTAACCTACAGAAAGACACTGAGAATTTGACAAATATTTACGACAAAATAATAAAGATTGTTTAGTGGTGCGTTTCAAATTTAGTCGTTGACGAAACATTATAGCAATGGGACGTGTTCCTCTTTTAACTATTAATTTTAAATAAGATCGGTTTTATGTTGCGTAAATCTCATTTTAATTGATGGGTATGTTTGTGTTTGTGGTCATAACTTAACATTTAAATATGTTTTTGTATGTTTCAACATTGTTAAAAATTATTGTGTAATATTGTGTTATAGAATTCTCACTTGATAAGGACCACAACCAAATGGTCGAAACGTCGTGAAAACTATTGAATGAAATTGCTAGTTACGTCGAAATCAATTTTGCCAAGTTTATTTTCACCACTAGCGTCCAATATTAATTTTGATTGAAAATATTAAAGCTTCTGTTTTGATTCTTAAAGGTTAATATTAAAAATAATATTTTATAATTCTATGTAATTAAATTTTATGTAGGTTAGATTATAATATTGCTTAACAGTTTAACATTACTATAGTTACATTAGTAGAAAACGTTTTATTAATAGTCATAATGTATTTCTCTAAGAATCATGTCTTGTATATCTGTTGGACAAAATTTTTGTAAAGCTTTAGATTTATATGCAATTACGCATTTGTTTATACTAGGTATAACTTTTCTACTGATGTAACTAGCTAAAATTGGTTTAATATCTTTTCTGCATATATCATTATTTTTATTATCTACCTTTAGCGATAATTCTGCTTTTTTTCTAAATTGATTATGAATCCATGTTTTTATAACTACTTCGTTTATGTAAAATTTTATTCTGACTTAAATTTTTCTATGCAAAGTAAAGATGGTAATCTTTTTTAGCAATATCTTCTCGGAAAGCAGTCATCACTAAATTTTTCTCTTCCTCAGTCCAGCGGCATCTTCTCGTTTTACCAAAAGGAGATGCTAAAAATAATAAAATTTATAAAAAAATTAGAATATAAATTACGAATAAAAATAATAAAAATGGTTATAAATTAAATTAAGAACATATATTAACAATAATGCTAAAATAGAATAAAAACAACAAAAGTTAAATAAAAAATTATTATTAATACTATCATTATTATTATTACTTATCACAATTTTCTATATAATTATTTGTAAAACTTAAATATAATGTGTTATTACAAGGAAAAATGTATTACTTACTTGAGCGTCTTTTTTTAGAATTGAAAATCAATTTTTGTTGATTTTCTTCGTGCGTTACTTTTGGACATTTATTATTATTACTCTTATGACATTTTTTATTTGTAAAATTCAAGAGAAGAATGTTTTATTCTAATTTATTTACAATGCTACAAAATAATTACTTTGAATTGCAAAGACCAAATCTTAAAAATCTTAAAAATTAATAATATAATTAATAATATAATATAAAATAATAAATTATATTATTAAAAATATTAATAGTATAATATAAATTTTTTTCTAATAATACATTTCTGGATTGAAAAATCGCTGTATTATGCATAGCATAATATTAATCAGTATTTATATTACAAGTTATAAGACTTTTACAAAATATATATAAAAAATCAATTTTTGATGTGACATATTTTATAAAATATTATATTAAATCAAGTTTTTTAATATAAACTGCATTTTAACATAAAGCCATGCAATTAATATGCTGTTTAATACATCAATGTTTAGTACATAAACAAATTAAAGTTTATATATAATATTTGGAGAGATACTTTTATAGAAATTATATATCTTATAATTGTACATTTAGTAATAAACATTATTTCATTAATAAAAGTATACTTACCATCTGATTATATTTGTAATTATCATCAATATTATAACTTTTGCAATCAGAATCATTATCATACTTTGTGCGCTTAATGTACTCTACAGAGCAGAAAACAAATTTCTATATTTAACCGAGTAATAACAATTACAACTGCCTTTTCTTTTTTTATTTTTTTAATATTTATTTTTAATATCTATTTTAAAATATTTAGTTTTTACTATTTAAATATCTAAAAAACATTAATAAATTTAATATTGTATATAAAAACAGTTAAGATTTTATTTATTATTCAATTACTTCTATAAATTAAATATATATACGTATACATTGTGACCGAAAGATTTTCTCTTGCTGTTACGTAAGGGACTTTAAAATTCGTAAGACCGATGTTAGGGGTCGTCGGCACACCTTCGGCGCGATTATGACTGTATCTCCCCTTCAATCACGAAGCTTATGGGCACCAGGTACGGCAAGCCGTACCGCACAAAAGATAATTACTTTTCCAAACACAAATATCTTATAGAGAGTATGGAAATTGCGACGGGACTCAATTCGGCTAGACAGTCTACGATTGGTAGAGGGGGTGGTTCGCGGGCGAGAACCGGGATCGAATACGGAGAGAAACGGGTGCAAACACAACGCTGAAATATGAGATGAACTGGAACGATATATTATAAAATATAAAGCATATGGTATACAAGAATTTGAGCTGTATAAAATATAAAATAAAGAGAGTAATTAAACAAGTGAAATAAATGGTAAATTCGCTGTGTGATCGCGATAAATCGAAGATACGCGCACGTAACGCGTGAGCGTGCGTGTTTGCGGCCAAACGCAAGGATATCAGATTACGGTGACCACGTGCCGTCTCGTGAGAATCTTATACAGATGTACGGAGCGCTCGGGGCGTTCTAAGGCCCCGTCGACAACTAAAATATGAACGATAATTATCCCGCGGATTTTCCGAATCGCCTGGATTACGACTTATTAAGCACTTGCGTCCGCTTGCCGGATAGCCGCGCCAAAGAGTTGGTCGATCATGTGAACGCCGCGCCGGTCGTCCGGGCGCGTAAACAAGTTTTTCTCTGAATTCCACGCGGTATAATATTATCCGTAGTTCCTTATTCTCACTTCGACTACTCTAATTAATTCGACTCACTACAAATATTCGACAATAAAAACTGACTCACAAGTAACCGCGAAGACTCTAAACAACAGTAAAATGGTCGAAATCGCGCAATAACGAATACGAGTTCGACTCTCGACGCATACGACAAAAATTACAATATAGAACGAACGCGACAACTTAATAATTACGGATACAATAAAGACTGTCGGCGGCAATGTACAATATAAGAGAGAGAGAGCTTGTGGAGAAGATCCGGACGGAATTCAAGAACCAGACACTAAACGCAATATCTCGCGGGGAGTGCACAATGGCGACTCTCACACGATCCACGTAATTTTTCCCAAAAAGAAAGCTACTGCTGCGCCTTCGGCGACAGCTACGCAAAAGTTTATGCTCTTCCGTCCAAATCCCTACCCAATTATCGAGTTAGCGGCCTTACAACAGGGAAGTCGTTCTTCACGCCGGATTTACTGTGCCGGATCGATGGTAGCTCGATAAACCGAGGTCCTTCGCTCTCACCGGTCCGCCGAACAGTGACGATCGGGAAGCCCGCGGGAGACACGCAGGTGCTATAACGTTTTATCCAACCACCTGCGGCGCTCCTGCTCACAGGGGTGGCTCGCCGCCCTCGCGGCCCTTACAACTGCAGGGCCGTCGCGCGGCTAATTGTCGCCCCTCGCTCTATTAATTTTTGTTCTCGCCGGCAGAATGTTGTCTTCGGCGATAGTTGTGCGATGTCCTGAGGCTGCAGGTACCCTTCTCGGCCCGGTACTGTGTTCCTTCGGGCCCCATGGCGGCGCGGGCACACGCTCCTCGTCGGGGTCTCCGGCTCGTGGTGAGTGGAGTGGCCTTCCCCTCCGCCTTCGCTTGGCTCCTCGCCTGCCTGTCAGGGCGAGTAATTTTAATTTTGGGCAGTCGGTGCTCGCTCCCACAGTAAATGTTACTAATAACTATTGATAATTTTATGTCACCTGGCGTGCTCCTCCTTGCGGTGCGTCCCGCTGTCCCGTCCTTCGCTCGGTCTTTCTCCGGAGACGCGACCCGATCTTTTCCCGTCTTGCAGCCGCCGCACTCGTACGGTCTTAATCTAAATTTTTTGCTCTCTCTCTCTTTCTCGCTAATTGGAGAGAACGAAGGACCACTAATGGCACTCCCGACCGGGTCATTCGACCCTTGTGATGGACATGCAAAATGTCACGTCGCAACATATATAAAATTAAGTGTCACTAAAATATTTATTTAATAAAGAATTAATTAACACATATATTATTGAATATATTCATCAACAATCTTTTGAAATAAACATTACATCCAATCAAAGTGTTATTAAGAATGTGAAGGTAAGAGAATTAATTTAAATAAAAAATATATACAATATATAAAACATATTCAAATAATTTTATAATTGTGATAAATAAATAAAAAAAAACTGTACAAATTATATTAGCACAAAAAATTGCTTACCATATTCAGCATCTTTAGATTCCTCTAATAAATCTAAATTAGCTCGCCATTAAAATTACGTAACATTTTCGAATTATTTATGTTATCTTTTTGTTTTATATTTCTTGAAACATTCATATGCAAATTCTCCTTATTTTCATCATGCATACCAAGTCCTTCTTCTTAAACTTTTGACATATCTAAAATATCAACCCGCTGCTATAAGTTGACGATATATTTGTTTATGAATTTTCTCATGATGTCCCATGAAACTTGCAAAACGATCTATTTTGTTTTCTGGTAAATATATTCTCACACATGTTGTTGCAATGTGTTTTCGTAGAGTAGTACCATGTAATGTATTTGCACGTTTAGCACCACATTCATGAGCAAATTGACGCAATAACATACAAGCTCTGAGATATTTATGACGTTTGTTATGATATCCGGGAATTCCGTATACATACGGATTTTCAGAAGAAACACCTGCATTCTTTCGAAATTTTAAAATAACTTGTAAACTTTTAGACATTTCAAAATCTAATAATATTGGAACAAATCTTGTGTTTTCCACGAATAACAACGCGTCTATACTTTGCCGCAGTATCTTTGTCTTCTGGAAGTAATTTTCGATACTGCTCATCACTTTCATTACTTTTCTCTAATTTTTTAAGATCACTTATTAATAATCGTTCTGTTTCACCTGCTCTACGACGATTAAATATTTGAATATAAATAAGAGTAGATTTCGTTAAAGTTAACCAAGCTTTATATGTAAATTTATGTTGTAATATCTTATATGATGCTTTGCGTAAATTTGTTATATATTTATTCAATTTAGTAATATCAGTTTTCAATGGTAATATCACTTTTTCATTACGCTTTTTTGCAATTCGACTTTCTAGCACAACTTTATTTACAGTACAGCCATAATCTTCTTCAAGAAGTGACAAAAAGTCATGAACATATTCTTTTTTTACTTTATCATGTTCTTTAATATATTCACTTAATATATTCATATATATTCTAAAATTTGACCTATCTTTTTTATACAAGTGCCAAGTGTGGAAGCAACAGTGGGGGCTCTGTATATATGTCGTTTCATTTAAGCCAGCAACTTCATTTACCGCTCTGATTGCTGAATCATAAAATTTTGGATCGTAAAGTGATGCAAAATCCGTAATTTCAGGATTAATTTGCTTCAAAGCAATTAAATAACGACCTAAAAGTCTGAGATGAGCTCTTATCATATCATGTTGGTGTTGCAAACTATATTTTTTGCACATTTTATTAGCATATTTAATAATAACGGAATCGTATCTAATTATTCTTACTATATCATCTTCCCTCATTACTGGGAAAACATGCTCTCGTAATTGTTGACAAGTATCTTTATGAATTCGACCAATTACTTTACATGCTAGAGCTAATGTTGATTTTACAGTTTGTCCTTGTTTTTTATCACAAATTTTATAATGATGTCTAAGGCTATTTTGGCAAAAAACCTTTACACTTGCAACATGGTGCAAGTCTGTAGCATCACGTTTTAATTTTTTTGTGATCGTTTACATGTCATTAAATTTCCATTATTGAACTGCGGATCTATATTATATATAAAATTCCTTTTCTTTCTTAAATGATCTATCAATTTTTTACGCTCTGCATTACCCTTTGGCAGAAACCTAAACTTTTTTATTTCTTCCTCATCTTTATGTACATTTTCTAAATGTCGAGTTATTTTTATTAGCATTTTATAACAAAAGAAACAAAAATTTGTTTTGCCTTGACCTTTAGAATCTTGCGATTTCTCAACATACAAATGAGCATCATCGCACTAGCAAAAAATCCTTTTACATTAAGTTTTATATTATCAAAAGAAGTGTCTATTGTTGTGTTATTGCTGGAAGATTTATAGAAAGTACTATTATTATTTAAAGTTGATGCCGAATTATTGTTATTAATTTCTGCAGTTTCTGTACTTCTAAACTATCATTATTATTTAGTTCATAATCTGTTGAATCATTTATTGTACTACTTATCGTATCAACAAATGCTTCATTTTCCAATTCTTCTGTAAAATTAAAATTAAATTAATATTAATAAATATTATTAAAAATAACAAAAGAAATCTGAACATAATCTAAAACTTACCAACATCTAAATTTATAGAAAGTGAAAAGATTTCTTTCTCGAATTTATAATTTCATTAGATTATTGTCCAATATAGCTGGATGAAAATATATTATCGGTTGTATTCCAACTTTTTAAAGCTTAAATCAGTATTTTCATTTATGTTTGAAACTGAATCATTGTTAAAATGTTCACTGAATAATGATATATCATCAGTCGAATTTAAAGTAAAATCTATATTGTTATCTTTTTTCATTAAGTTCTTATATTTGTTACATTTAAATGGAATTATTATAATCTAAATTTACATTTATGTCATTACTACAATATTATGAATCTAAAATAAGAACATTTTTGTAACATTTATTTCTTGCAATTCAGAAGCAAGTTATCATTTCTCATATCGCTATGTGTACTACATAGCGTAGAGTCTACATGTAGATCATCACAAGTATTATGAACCTAATTGTATCTGTTTCTTGTAAAAAATGTGTTTAATCTGTATGTTCTGTATAAACTGATCTGTATGTACTGTTCTATAACTTTGGCGTGAAAATTTTTTAACAAATAAAATATTTTTAAGTTGCACTTTAGGTAGATCATTATTTAAATTTTGTTTAATATTTGTGAGCATTTTAATATTATCTGAAATATGTATACATATATATAATATAAAACATGAAAAAATTATGTTAAGAAATTACAATAAAATTATAAATAAAGGAAGCATTTATACTCAAAGTAACCAGGCGCGTGATGTAACAGAAAAGTTATTAAAATAAGAAGAACCTACATGCTTGGCAAGGTTGAGTAGAATTTTTTTAGATTTATCATTGAGGGATTTGCGTATACTCATAAAAATCAGTATGAGGAATTAGATAATCGACTAGTTGTCCTTTGCTAATGGCATCCTTTGCCAAGAGATCTGCTGTTTCATTTCCCTAATATTCTCACGTGGGCTGGATCCATACTAGCGTTATGTTTATGTTTTGTAGATAAGCAGATCTGAGTTTATTTTTAGGACCAGTACTAAATAGTTATAATCTCTGTCGATAGTACAAGAGGAAATGATTTTTATTACACTACATGAGTCTGTAAAAATGATCGCATTTGTTATATTATGCTCAAGAATGTAATCAACAATTAAGATATGGCTAGACATTCTCCTGTAAAGATAGATGCATATTTATGAATAGAGAATTGTTTCTGAATAGCAAGAGAGAGAGAGAATAGTATGGCTATCCCACAGAATTTTATCTTTAGATTTTGAAGCATCCGTAAAAATATTTGATTTGATTTAATGAAATCAGAATAGAGAGATTGAAAAATAAGCTGAGGAATATGTGCTTGCCGTAATTCTTCTACGGATGCTTGCGGAGTGATAATAATTTTTGGACTTTTTTCATAGGAAAAGAGATAAATTGGAATTTTAGTGAAAGTGGGTAGGTGTTTCTTATACATTTTGACAGCAGTGAAAGATTTATATAGGAGAAAGGTTTTTGGAAGATGGTAACTTTTTTCAACAAAGAGAGCTACCTGGAAATCATAAGTTAACGTTATCTATAAGGATACTAGATTCCTGAGCAAAAGATTTTATAATGAATTTGGATGCAAGATATATGAATTTATACTTAAGTGGACATATCCCGGATTCAGCATATATTATGTTAGTAGGGGTGGAAGATCTTAGGCCGATACAATAACGGAGAGCTCTTCATTGAACCTTTTCGAGTTTCTCCATTAATGAATTGTATAAAAAGGAAAGAGGAAAGAATTATATTCTATTGCTCCCCTTATTACTGCTTTAAATATATAGAGAAGTGTTTTTGGATTCGCACCCTATCAAGTGTCCCTCAAAGATTTGATGACATTCGTGAGTTTACTATATTTAGATATTAGGTGAGAGGCTTGTGTATGTCCCCGGAAATTAAAGACAAGGTAGATTCCTAAGAATTTGGCGGTGCGATCTGAGAGAACTGGTGAGCCGTTAAGATGTATGGAAAAGGCATGCGGGTTTATTCTTTTCCTTGTAAAGACTAACAATAAGGAAGATTTTGATGGACATACATCTAGTCCCTTTGAATTCAGATAGGAGGAGAGTTTATTGGCTGATTTTTCTAGTAGAGAGAGAGAGAGAGAGGGAGGGAGAGAGAGAGAGAGAGAGAGATTTATTTGGGTGTCTGTAAATTGACATTATGGCTAGATCCATATCCTTTAAGTGAATTATCACTCTCACACCTTTCAAACTTATGGTATTAGTAAAGTAAGGCGTTGTCTTTAAATAAGGAGTACTGAATAGACTTACGGAGAGCTATCAATAAGCCACCGCTTTTTATTTATTTGTGAACTCGACCCGTAAAGCAGTGAAATCACGAATATGAATATGGTTTTTATTGGAAAGCCAAGTTTCGGATAATGCGATAATGTTAAAGCCAGAAAAACAGAGGATATGATAAGTCTAATTTATTGAGAATGGAATAGCAGTTCTATTGTAAGATTTTAAGAGAATTATTAGTAGGAGGACTGTTCTGAATACTGTTCATTATGATTAAGAGAATTTGAAGAGGAGAATGAGCTGATAGATAGTATAAGGGAGCTTAAGATTTTGGATATAGAATTGTATAGACCAAGCAGTTTGAGAACAGGTCCTATCTTTTCTAGAATAATATCAATGATTTTAATTAATTATCTGTAAAAGTTGTATTAGAATGCGGGTATTTGAGAGAAAGAGGAACTGAGATTTGGATGGGAAGACAAAAAATAAGAGGAAGAAGAGGGGGAGTAGTGTTTTTTATTTACTTGGTTGAAATAGATTCCATTATTAGCAGAAGAGGGAAATCTACCATTGGGTAATATTAAAAGAGAGTCAGTGCTGTTTCTGTGAAATCTATTACAATAGGGTGAAGGAGAGGAGTGATTTGAGAGATGTTAGAGAGATGTTGATAGTGACGTTTGTGGTTTTTGGGATCATGGGGGAAGGAGATAGAGAAAAAGGAGGGGTTAATTGGAAATTTGAGGAGGAAGAGGGGGAGAGGGGATTTGATAAGAGATAAGGAATAAATCTAAATCATAAGGAAGGCGTAGTAAGAGCCATACGCAAATGTTTTCTACGTACATTTCCAACAAAACTAAATTTTTGTTGGAAACAAAGCGTGCGCGAGGCACGTATTGTTCTCGGTGTACCAACCAAGACTTTAAAATTGAAATAATCTCTTACTTGAGATTTAATTTCAAAAACCCCCTAACTCCCCTGCGGAAATAATTAAATAAATGCAAAAAAAAATATAGATCCGAAAGTCGCTGAATCGGGAATCGAACCCGAGACTTTTCGCTTGTCGGGCGACTGCTCTTCCATCCATAGATAAGGAAGTTTAGGAGAGTGTGATGGAGAAGAAGAGGAGAAACTAGGAACATCTGGAGATTTAGGCGGTGGGGGATTAAGATTTTAAATAAAGTTAATGTTTTCGTTGCTGTTACTAGGAGAAAAGCAAGAATTATTATAAATGCAAAAGGTTTCCGGATGGATGCCGCGTGATTTAACAGCGTAATGCCGACGTTTCGCAAACGTTGCAGTTTGCATCTTCAGGGCTGAAAGCTACGATATTGAGCTTTCTTGGGTTGTGGTCCTTATATATATTATGGAAGGTTTTTCATGTAGATAAATTTGATAGAAAATCATGTAGATGATTTTCCGTAGGGAAAAGTATTTTGTAATGACGCCGCCTAGTGGTTGTGAGTGTATATCAAGGGCAGTGTGCCAAATAGGGTTTGTTTGATAACCTTTGTCGCGGTTGAGGTTGTCGGGATGTTTCAGAATTTCTAAGGCTTCACGATGTTTCCTGGCGAAATAGCTTTGCGAGGGGGCTAGTCTGGTTGCTTTGTCGTATTGTACCGAGTGTCCTGTCTCCATCCAATGTTCTGCCAAGGCTGATTGACTAAAATGGCAGTACCTGGCACTCCGTTGGTGTTCCTTAATTCGTGTACTGATCTTTCTCCCAGTTTCTCCTATGTACACTTTTCCGCAGGAGCAAGGAATCCTGTATACACCTGGTGTTTCTAAGTGTAGTCTCCGGTCCTTGGGATTAGGAAGTAGTTGCGCAATCTTATTTTGAGGTTTGGAAATTACTTTGATATTGTGTTTACCCAGGATCCTGCTAATGCGTTCTGTTGTACTCTGAAGATACGGAAGGATCGTCCATTTTTAATCTTCTTTTTTTTCTTCTTTTTTACTTTGATGCACTCATATTTGTAAAACTGGAGATTTTATTTTTCAGCCTTTCAGTTGTTCGATGCCTGCAATTGTATATGCCTTGCTTTGCGCTTATTAGTATTTATCTTACTCTTTAGGTCCTTATTAGCAACTGAGATGGATGAATCGGTGGTCGATTGTCTGGAAAAAGATTTTATAGTTTTAGTAGCTGTGGAAAAAGAATTCCGGATGCATCAGTGTCAGCACTTATTGACTCAGACACATCAGCAATCATTTCAGTGTCCTCGGGGTTGGCGGAAAAGGGAGGTAAGGAGGATGATATAAGATCTAGCTTATGCTCGTCCGAAGAATAGTTATCGATAATAGTTTTTTCGTTAGAGGGTAAAATGTTCCGGGGATGAATTCCCCCCGGATCGTGGGCGGACATATTATCTATGTCCTCGAAAAAGGCCGGGTTTATGGCAGACAAAGAGCACGGAGGGGAAGAGAAAATCTCCCGCTTTTAAGGCTTCACTTAAAAGATACCTTGAGGATTTTATCACTGCACTCGATAAGATCCGTGATTGTAATATACTTCCGAATGTTTTTACTCAGATCACGAATAGAATAAGGCACACTTATGACTTAAATATCACATTGACTTATCACTGCGAAATCAGAACGTGTTTATTTCGCAAGATGGCTGTCACGAATCCTTTATATAAATCTAAACTGTTGTCAAAACTAAAAATATTAAGCTAAGACTACATAAATGCGTTGAGTTGCGACAACGCATGTGTTAAAACATGTGAACCAATCAGAGTGCGATAGCTTCTGCGACAGGCTTCTGATGGTTTTTTGCCGCATGCAGTCTTAGCTTCATATTTTTAGAGAAAATTCTGTTACACGTAAGTATATATATATCCAATTTTATACGTATATATATATATTTTTAGATAATTAAAATGTTAAATGATTAATAGTTTAGTATTTCTTTTTGTTGTCAAAAAGATTATTGAGATATAATAAATAATAATCCTTAAGGTTGCCAGTGTTTGGGAAAAAATTAAATTTCCGTGATCCCCGCGCGCCTTCGATATACACTACTGAGAGCTCTCTGCAATTGTGTGCATCGACAGTTTGTTATTGCGTCCACAAGGGCGAAGCGCCGAATTCGGAGAGAGTTTCCGCGTTTTTAAAAAGGAGCGATGCGGCACGGAGAGCGAGTCTGGTACGACGAGCCGTCCGGTAAACACGAGAAGAACATTGTGATCCAAAGAATAAAAATTACGTATTCTTACTTAGAATAAAGAGACTAGTTCCTGCTATCTATCCTTGCCTATCGACGCAGTCCACAAGAGAGAACTAGGCGATAGCTCCGATAAAAACCAAAGGAGAAAAATATACAAAACATGGTCCTTCGAGCCGGATCTGTGTCGAGAAATTAACGGATGGATTCAAACAAGATACACGTGCAATCAGTGCAACTACTTCAAGTGAGCCATTCAACAATTGCGCTACATTTCCGAGTAAAATTTCCGTACGACAAGGAAGTATTTTGACTCACGTACATACATTCTCCATTTCAACACCGTGTTTACCTTACAAGGTCGAGCTCTGCAAGACAATAGATCGAAATGGACAAGGCAATATTTGCGTTCGATACGAATTTACGTTATTAACGAACTCAATAACGAATTTCCAAAAGCTTGGAGTTGATAATCAAACTCATGCCATCACTAAAGGACGATTTCAACTCTTGCAAAATTACTGGAATAAATGCCAGGAGAATGCCGCTATCATTGAGGCAGTAACAACCGACGCAGACGCGGCACAGCTTCCCTTCTTCAAGAACAAGCTGCTAGACAAGGCGGAGGTCTCGTACATGCAAGCCTACGACTTCTTTCAAGAAAAACTCGAGGCATTCAACGTCGCTTCAATTTCCATTCCTGTACCAACGGCGGCCACAACGACGTCCATCAACGAGATCCGATTGCCGAAGATCAACTTGCCTTCTTTCTCCGGTAATGTAACCGAGTGGCTAACTTTTCGCGATTTGTTCTTGCGCTCGTTAAAAATCGCCGTTCCATATCGCAAGTCGAGAAATTGCAATATTTATTATCCGCGGTTACTGGCGACGCTGCTAAGTTGATTTCCCATCTTTCTCTAACGATAGTAATTTCGATGTTGCATGGAAGGAACTCACGAATCGTTACGAAAATCAACGCGTTATTATTGACGCATATTTCAAAACGTTTATTTACCATTCCTACTGTTTCGTCTAACGATCTGTTCGGGTTAAACAATTACGCTCCAATTCATCGGAATCGATAAATGCTCTGCGTGCCTTGAAATGTTCTGTAGATGAATGGGATATGATTTTAGTCTACATTCTTGTACAAAAACTAGACAAATTGACGAGAAAAGATTGGGAAGTCAGCTTAGGTTCAGAGAGGAGATATCCTACGATGGAAAAACTATACGCGTTTCTAGATACACAAATTCGTTCGCTTGAGGCTGTATCCAAGGACGGAGATAACTCGAAGTCCGCAAACGGAAACTCATCCGAAAAGAGTTCCGGTGCTTGCTCGATTCTAAATGCGGCACGAAAAAGTAATATAGTGCGTTCTCACCATACAAACACTGCGAGTACGTGCGCTCTTTGTTCCGAAACACATCGTTTAATGCATTGCGAGAATTTTAAGCGTTGAGCATTTCGCAGCGACTAGAATTTGTTCAAAAAAATAATATATGCAAAATTGTTTGACCAAAAGTTATTACGTTTCGAATTGTCGTAGTTCCTTTACTTGCTTGAAATGTAAAAGACAACATCATACTTTGTTATACGAGAATTCAAGGTCAAGTTTAACGACAACAACAGACTCTGGACAATGCGATAACGCGTCCAACGTACATTCACACGTGAACGCGGGAGTTAAACCCGTGCTCCTGGCTACCGCACGTGTTTGTATAGGATCAGAAAACGGGTCGATATGTTTACACGCGAGCACTGATCGATCAAGGTTCCGATGCCACATTCGTTTCGTCACGAGTCGCTCAAATGTTGAGAGCTCGCTTAATTTCAACACGCGTAAAGGTATCTGGCATTGGTGACACTACGTCTAATTGCGTTCAACATGCCGTCTCTATTTCTATCAGCGCGACTAATGAAAATGATACGATTCTTCATACCAAAGCATTGGTCGTTCCAAAAATTACAGCGTACATTCCACCTCATTTCCAATTACAAGAGATTCCGTTTCTTTCCAAATTGAATCTAGCCGATCCAAATCCAAGCTCAAATGATGCAATCGAAGTACTTCTCGGGGCCGAATTGTACGGTTCAATTATGATGGGTGGCTTAATGAAAGCTTCTAACGATGCTACACTTGCGCAAGAAACGATATTCGGGTGGATTATTTCGGGTCCTATTTCAAACCAAAGAGATAGCCAAAGAATTCACGTTCACCAAGCAACTTCTGGCAATCTCGATTTCGAACTCCGACGTTTTTGGGAGCTGGAAAAAATTCCAACGACACACGCTTTCTCAGAGGAAAATCTTCGTTGCAACTTACATTTTCAAGAGACACATATGCGCGATTCTTCAGGGCGCTATGTTGTCCGCTTACCCTTCAAGTCTGGTCCTCCGATAAAGATCGGCGAGGCAAGGTCAGTAGCTACGCGTTCCCTCGCGCAACTAGAGCGACGTTTAGCCAATTTTCGGGAAATTTCAGGGCAATACGTCGACTTTCTTAACGAGTACGAAGAGCTCGGGCATATGCAAAAAATCGAAAACGTGCAACGCTTCTTTCAACCGACGTTTTCTACCTCATCATCCAGTTATTCGCGAGGACAATACTACAACCAAACTTTGTGTAGTGTTTAATGCCTCGGCAAATACCTCGAATAACACTTCTTTGAATGACCATCTTATGATTGGTCCAAAGTTACAAGCCGATCTTCCGGCGATTATTCTTCAATGGCGTTTGTACAAATACGTTTTTTCCGCTGATATTCAGCAAATGTTTCGACAAATACAGATTCATTCAGACGATCGCCAATATCAATTAATATTGTGGCGTACGATTCCGAACGAGCCAGTCCATACTTCTTCATTAAATACCGTTACTTATGGTACTGCCTGCGCGCCTTATCTTGCCCAACGCGTGCTCAAACAACTTTCAATCGACAAAAGTTCGCGTTTTCCACTAGCTCAAGCAATTTTGCAAAATGAAATATACGTTGACGATGTCCTATCCGGAGGCGATGATAAACCGTCCATGATTAAAAAACGCGACCAACTAATCGGCTGTTTACTAAGCGCAGGCATTCATCTCAGAAAATGGGCCAGCAACGATTTTGAAATTCTACAAGATATAAATCCTGCGAATCACGGTCTAGCAAGTTCCAAGCCTTTCCAAGAAGGTGAACAATTAAAATACTCGGTATTCATTGGACACCTTGCGATGATAATTTCTCCTTTGAAATAAAATTCCGTCCACCATCTACCGACATTTCGAAACGACAAATCCTTTCGACGATAGCGAAAATATTCGATCCCCTCGGATGGGTGTCTCCGATCACGATATCTCTCAAAATTCTACAGCAAAAACTGTGGAAATTTTCCTACGGATGGGATGATATTCTTCCTGCGGAAATAACAACCGAATGGAATGCTTTTTGCGAAAAGATGTTACACTTGACTAGTCACTGTAGTGACTAAGATTCTTGCGAACAGTTAACATCTATTTATTATGTGCTTACTTCTGTCAGTCTTGCATTGTTCATCAAAACAAGCGTTAACATGTCGGTTGTTTGCATAGAAGTTGATTTACTGTTTTAAATTTGATGTACTTGAAAAGGGCTGCAATGACAGCCGAAACGTTGTATTTCAAATAATTATTTATAATAAATTATCGCCAGTCTGGTCGACTTTAAACGTTGAGGAGTGGTTTTTTATTGAGATATAAGTCATAATATATTAGTATACCTTCGATATATGTCATAATGCGTTAGTATAGCTTTGATATACGAGTATGTATACGTATAGATTTACAAATTACGTTTTATTTGTGTAATTCGTACGCAAGCTTGTTTATAATTTTATTATTTGAAAATATAAAAGAAAAAGATTACAGATTTGATATTTTATTGACAATAACAAGTTGTTACTTAAATTTTCATATTAATAAGAGTGTGCCTGTGAATCCCACATGTACATGTATTTTTACGCTGATTTTTTAAGTTTTATATTATTGTTAATTGACTATTATGTAAAATAATATATTTATTCTTATTATAATATATGTAAATAAAGATGTTAGTATATATCAATCTATGGACGGTATTCATAGTCCGTTCTCATATTTAAGATTGTCTTAAGACCTCATTTAACCAATCAAATGGCCGCATAGCGTCTCTTGATTGGTTAAACAAAATCTTAAGACGATTTTAAATATAAAAACAGACTATGAATAACGCCCTATCTGATTACTTCAAATTTACAATTTCACACATTTATATTCATAATTTTGACGATGTGGATTTCCATCGTAGCTATTAATAAATGGCGTAGATCTCATCATGTATATATAAAACAATCAAATCCCAGATAACAATTTTTGCGTGCAAAATTTGCGCGTATTATATGTACATAAACTGTGAACAAGATTTACCTGAGTTTTGCATTTGGAATATGTTTAGTCGTACATATTGCACGCAAATGATTAGCTTATATATTATTTGATACACCAGGGTATCAATTCTGTAACTTTTTTTTAAAGTGAAAACGTGAAAAGTGAAAAATTTCCGCTAATCGCACATCGATTTCATTTTAAAATCAATGCGTGATCAGCGAGAATTTTTCATTTTTCACATTTTCACTTTAAAAAAAGTTACAGAATCGATACCTAGCAAATCACGTGCAAATGGATATCAAATTGCCAAAAATATGCCAGTGATATGATAGTGACAGCAATATGTGTTGTAAGGATATATTCTGGTGGTAAATGACTTAAGATTCTTTTCTTCCTTTTACAAATAATATATTGTAACTCGTAACATACATGTGACTGACTTGAAAGACTTGTACTAACTAACTTAAGTTAGTTATTAAAAAAGTAAGGATAACTCATATAGTTACTAGAGTTACTAGAAAATGAATATCTGTAGAAAATGATCTATCTGTGAAAAATAAAATAAACTGCAATATCCATAAAAGAAGGAATGTCGAGATTAAACTAGTACAACACTCCTCCGTAATCGAAGACATATACACACACACATATAGTTGAATCCTGGTGTATCAAATAATATATAAGCTAATCATTTGCGAGCATTTCTTCTGTTGACAAGTACTTTAGTTGAATTCTACCCTTTTTAACCTGCTCTCTGACAAAATGGTATTTAATGTCTGTGTTTTAGTCTATCATGAAAAACGTGAACCTTATAAAGATTTATCATGTTTGACTTTATATATATACCATATATATAACTGACAAAATGGTATTTAATGTCTGTGTTTTAGTCTATCATGAAAAACGTGAACCTTATAAAGATTTATCATGTTTGACTTTATAAATTTTTATAAGGTTCACGTTTTTCATGATAGACTAAAACACAGACATTAAATACCATTTTGTCAGAGAGCAGGTTAAAAAAGGTAGAATTCAACTAAAGTACTTGTCAACAGAAGAAATGCTAGCAAATGATTAGCTTATATATTATTTGATACACCAGGGTATCGATTATACCAAAGTTTATATATATATATATAAACTTTGATATAATAACAAAGAGTTCAAAAGAAAAACTGGTTTTATTTATAACATACTTAAACCTTGTAAAGATTTATTATGTTTGACTTTATTTAAACTCTTTGTAAGTATATCTGCGAGCATTTCTTCTGTTGACAAGTACTTTAGTTGAATTCTACCCTTTTTAACCTGCTCTCTGACAAAATGGTATTTAATGTCTGTGTTTCAGTCTATCATGAAAAACGTGATTTTCAGTCAATTTAAGAGCACTTTGATTATCTCCATTGATGATCATTTGTTGTGTCTTTTTTTTAGCCAAGATTTCCGAGTAGAAATTCTGAAGAAAGTTGCTCTCTCTTATTGCTTTTGATAATGCGACGTACTCCGCTTCACAGAAAAATAATGCGCTGCACTTTTGCTTCCTGCTTATCCATGATATTGGTCCGCCAGCATAAGTAAATACATATCCTGAATAGGAATGTCTACCAGTGGTGTTGTTTGCAAAGTACGAATCCGAAAAGTTCTCAATAGATTTCCTGATGGGTTTGTATGCAAGTCCCACTTCCAAGGTTCCTTTTAAGATAGCGTAACACACGCTTCGCCATCTTCCAGTGTACATCAGTGTGTTCCGTGTTAAATTGAGACAGATAACTTGTAATGAAAAATATATCAGGCCTTGTATTTTTTTTACACCTAAATACATTAAAGAACCAATCAATGATTGATATGGAACATTGGTTATAATTTAGCCTTTTTCTCTCATGAGACTAACGTCTACTGGAGTTGCTACAGGTTTGCAATCTTCCATGTAAAATTTCTTCAGCATACTTTCAATGTAATACTTTTGATCGATTTGATATCCATTTGTTTTCTTATTTCTTGTGAAACGTAGACCTAAAGCATAACTAAGTTGACCAAGATCTTTAATTTTAAATTCTTGCTTTAGTCTATTTTTTAGTTTCAGCTTCTCTTCATTGTCATTTGAGAATATAAAGAAGTCGTCTACATATCCATACAGCATCGATAGATTGCAAAAACATTACAACAATCTTTCACCGCAATAATGTAATATTGCAAATTCACTGCAAAATGTTGCTACATCATTGCTGTTGAATTGCAGCAACGTTAAAATGTCCGCTTTTTGGAAGATTGCAACAAAATATTACAACAATATTGCAATGTTATGAGTTTGCAATAATGCATTGTTATTGCAACCATAAACTAATGTTGCATATACAGGTATATAAATGTAAATAAATCATTAATGGAAATACGTTGTAGTTAAATGTTATCTATATTTTTGTTTATTGCAATGTAATCACAAATAAATATAATCACAGTCGATTATATATAATCACAAATAAATATAATCACAGTGGATTAATCGAAATTTAAAGATAATTTTAAATTTGGCGTATGGGCTAGCATTAATTGCCCACTAGCTATAAAAAAACTTAAAAATAGTAACGACGTAGAGCTTAAACCATAAACTAATTCCAAACATAACATTTGAGCCTTAAAACATAGTTTGTTTTCAGTTAAGAGAACTTAAAAATAAAGATAAAGAATTATGTTAAAACAAATAAAGTAAATCATTGAACATAAAAAAAACTTAGAAAGAGCATTATAAATATTATAAACTTAACGAGGCAAATTAAAGTTAGAAAAAAATTATATGTATAGCATTCCCATATTACGTGATTTTGTTAGAAAACAAAATAAATCACTGAACATAACAAAACTTAAGAAAAGCATTATAAATATGAATTTTAATATTATTTTATTTTTACAGATCCTTAACAAAGGAAAATCAATAAAATAAGCAAAATCACATAATATGGGAATGCTCTGCATATATGATCTTTTTTTCTGAGTTTGATTTTTTTGTTAAGGATCTGTAAAAATAAAATAATATTAAAATTCATATACTTATATAAAACCTACATAAAAATATACATACTGCATACAAGTATTTATAAAATTATATAAAATATAAATGCCTTAAGTACATACTTTGCTCTCTCAATTCGAACAGGAGCTTGGGCTAGCCACTTGGCAATAGTTTCGCCAATTTCGGTGTCATTCCTTTTTAATGTCGAATGTATAGGTAATATTAACAAACTACTGCTTTCCAGCTTAGTTACATTGTAATTACATTTGACATTCGAGCAACATGTTACGTGCTTTAATTCGAGTTTTAATACATCATTGTTGTCGGAATACGTCGACATTAGAGCCGTAAAAAATTCCGAAACATCTTGTTGTGTTCGTTCTTCGAAGCGTTTTCCGACAGATCTTCTAACCGCTTGAATGTTGCAATATTTACGTTCACCATACGCGCAGATAGCATCAATCAATGCATTCGATGCTTTATTTTTCAGTATTTGTTGCCTAATACGTACGCAATGAAACGCACATTGTAATATTACATTAGCGTAACACGAAACAGCATCGTTATTGCAAAGGCCATATATTTTCCACGTAACTATACTTTCTGGTTCCTCACAATCATAATTCTGCATATCATCAATGATATTAGGGATATCCCATCGACGATCGTACATTTTCACAACCTTTTTCTCGGACGGATTGATTTGTGGCAGTTCAGATTTGAATATAGATCTCAGTCGATTATATTCTACAATGGCTCTCGAGTTTGTTTTAACTGATGCTGGATTGAAATTTATCAATTGTAGGCCTTCCAATTTACTTACTCGTGACAAACCTACATAGGCTTGACCATCACTGAATACAGTCGTTCCTAAATCCATCATTGCATTGTTACATGTAATTCCTTCGATTATAAATAATTCAACATTCTTTAATTTGTCTCTCAAAGTTTTCAAGACCATGTCTGACAATTGCGTATATTTTGGTGTAGATTCATGACTAACCGGTAGTTGAAACATTCTATGGATTGTCAAGCCATCGATATTGAATGCTGCGATACCCGTGGGAGCAGATATGGCAGTCGTTTTTTCCAAATTTATTCTGATCCAATGTTTAATCGTTTCAATTAGAAAACTTTTCCCTGTACCACCCTCGCCACTTACGTACAGTCGCAGAATCTGATTCTTATCTTGTAAAACTTGGCATACTCCATCAAAGACTCTTTTCTGGTCTTTGTTCAATTGCGACATCATTTGCGATAAATCAATCGGGTCGTCAATCTTACTAAAATCTTCCAGATCTTTCATCGCGTCGTCAGCTTCTATCGGATTACAATCCAGTTCATCGTCATTGGATTTGTCTCTGTCTGCTGTTTTCAGATTTCGCGCTTCTCGATTAATTCAGCAACGTTCTCAAAAGCTTTCTGTATTTCTTCGAGCCTTTCGTGATATTTCATTGCCTTCGTTAAAACAGACTCTGAATTCTTAAAGGCATCCGTGTAAGTCTCGAATGTACCTTTTAGTTCACTCAAATCTCTCCATGGTTTGAACAGAAGAAGCAGCGAGTAAAAGTATTTTTCGGGCTCAGTTTTTATATTAAATCGATAATGGTTAATTAAATAACCCTCTTTTTGTTTTTTTAAAAATAAACCCGATGCCAGTTTGTAACACTTGACTTCGTCATTATTTGACATCTGTTTCGTAATTTCCCAGAATCTGGCAAAATCGTACAAATTCAATGATTCTAATTCTTGAGGTCTATTTGGATAGTAATCATCGATGAGTGACAAACAGTAAATATTCGTAGAATTTTCATCGAGAACTTAGATTTCATTGAATGTTTTAACTTTTCTATTTCTCACTTCATTAACATCGATCCATTTGACCATGGTATCATTATCCATACCGTACAAGGGTTTACCTAATAGTGTATCCGCAGCTTCTAAAGCACCGCATTCTCTGTTATTTAATGAACGCATTGCAAAATTCCACAGTTTCGATGCCAAGGACTTATTCGAATCTATCACTTCAAAGTCTGTATTGCATTTTTCCGACTTTGTCGTGTATTTTGTTAAATATGAGTTTAAAAACTCTGATTTTTCTCTAATAAATTGTATGTCCATATTTCCCTCCCAGGCTAATTTGATAGACGGATTATAATCATTTATAAACCTTTCCGACTCCTTGCGAGGAAGATCGTACAATCTGCTCTTACTGCGTAAATTTTTTCTACCGACTATCGAAGTGATAACGTCTCTTAAAACGAAATTCTCAGTAACTGGCTGAGGAAAATCGAATCGACACTTTCTGTATATATTAGTTTCCGTTTTTTTCGTACGCATGCAATACGAGTTATGTTTATGATTCTGATCACTTATTACCGTATCGTACAACGTTGGCGAAACATTTTCATCTGGAATTTCACACGTTACGTATTTTTGAATAAACGTAGCAACTTCTTCATCCGGCGATTTTCCTAATACTGGAGCATCTTTTATCCAAATCATACAATGCATGTGCTGGATACTTTTACGTTGATATTCCAGTTGCCAGAAGTAATGAATAACCTTTCCTATTGGATTATCGGACGAACAAATAAAATCAATCATGGCTTTGAATTTTATGCACATGAATCTAGAAGTACTTACAGGATCGTATGCGATTAGTTCGCTGATGCCTAACTTCTCTTTATCGGGATTCATATCTCGTAAATATTCACCCAAATCGGACCATTTCCATTCACTAGGACTCGAAGTCAAAAACCACGTCGCTGGACCGTAATGCAAAGTCATGCATTTTACATTATTGGACGGTTGTCGCCAAAATTGATCCGTATTTCTCAATTTTGCGAAAATACTCATTAAATTCGATTTTGATTGGTAACCTTTCAATTCGTTCAAGTATCTATTAGCAGTGTATCTCTCTCGTGGGTTAGTAACTATCATCGTATAATAGATACCACTTTTCAACTGTCGGTAGTTAGCATCATTGAGAAGGAAGAACAGATACTGCAGATTCAACCTGAATCTACTATGTTTCGACATCAATCGTGTTCTAATAAATAAATATTCCGGCAATGCAAAGTTTCTATCTTCTCGTTGTCCATTGACACCATCAGGATATAAATCAGGGAAACACATGACATCCAGATATTTATAACGATTATCCATTGGGAAATCTTCAATTTTCACCATTTGATAAAGCTTCAATGCAGATTCGTTATCGATTCTTTTCGCGTGTATTGGGTATATTGTATACTGATCGTTAATATCCGAATGTTCAGTGATTTGTGTGAGAAAAGCCGTACGTTTTAAAACGGTTTGATCATTATTATTTTTGTTTTGCTGTACATTGTACAAATTCAATGCTGGTAATTCCTCAACCACCTCATTTATTTCGTCATTGTCGCTTTCCTCATCGACAATCCTATATTCTGTTTCCTGCAACTTATCCTTTAATAGATCATCAGATGACGCTGGAAGACGAATTTTTGAGTAATGAGGATTATTTTCTTTCAACCATTGTAAAGCCTTATACATTTTATTAATATCTACCAAATTTTCCCAAACCACTTTAGATTTCTTGGATATATCTCGAACGAGAATGTGCAACTCGTGATTCAAATTTATAGGATCTTCCGGAGGACATACCTTATCCAATGTTTCTTGTAAAGGCAGAGGCAAATGAAATGTTCTACCTTTTCCTAAACAGAGTTCGATTATATAAGTTTCTTGATTTAAAATGTGCTATATTTAAATCATTTAATTATTTTTTTCGTTCAAGTACAATTAACAGCAAAAACTGCATATACGTAGGTATGTATTTGACTCTACTGCCATTACTTGAAACAAATACATTATTCGATATTAACAAATTGGAACTCTGGAATTATGAGTAATTAATTTTTATTGTACAGACTAGGTTTAAATTTTTGAGGACCTTTTTTTGAACATGGCTTGACCTTTTCATTTTTATGATTTTTTGGAGATAGGGTGAGAGAGGACGAATGAGGGTAAGAGAAGACGAGATAGGCGAGAGGGTGAAAGAGAACGAAAGAGGGTGAGAAAGGACGTACGAGGGTGAAAAAAAACGAAAGAGGGTGAGAGAGGACGAAAGAGTGTGAAAGAGGTTGAAAGAGGATGAGAGAGGGCGAGAGAGGGTGAGAAAGAATAAAACAGGGTGAGAGAGGACGAAAGAGAGTGAAAGAAGGTGAAAGAGGACGAAAGAGGGTGAAAGAGGGTGAGAAAGAATGAAAGAGGGTGAGAGAGGACGAAAGAGAGTGAAAGAGGACGAAAGAGGGTGAAAGAGGACGAAAGAGGGTGAGAGGGAATGAAAGAGGGTAAAAGAAGACGAAACAGGGTGAAAGAGGGTGAGAGAGAATGAAAGAGGGTGAGGAGAGGACGAAAGCAGGGTGAGAGAGAATGAAAGAGGGTGTGAAAGAGGACGAAAGAGGGTGAAAGAGGACGAAAGAGGGTTGAAAGAGGGTGAGAGAGGAAGAAAGAGGGTGAGGTAGGACGAAAGAGGGTGAAAGAGGACGAAAGAGGACGAAAGAGGGTGAAAGAGGCGAAAGATGGTAAAAGAGGACGATAGAGGGTGAAAGAGGGTGAAAGAGGGTAAAAGAGGACAACAGAGGGTGAGAGAGGACGCAAGAGGGTGAAAGAGGCGAAAGAGGGTGAGTTAGGGCAAAAGAGGGGTGGGGGTGGGGGGCGGTATGTGGGAGGGAAAGGGGTGGGTGGAAGTTGAGGGAGGTGTGAGTGAAAGGTGAGAAGAGATTTATATATATATTATATATATATATAATCCTGATGACGGCTGCGGACGCGGACAGAGAAGAAGAAGAAGAAGACGACGTTACTTCATTTTTCATGAAAAACGTCACTTTTTGACCGCTTGTATCTCCAGAACGGCTTGACCGATTTTATTCCTTCTTGGCTCAAATTACTCGTGGCGATGCCGATTTTCAGGTTATATTACGTGCAATTCAAAATTTTTTATATTTTAGTAGTTCTACACCCCCAAAAGATGGACTTTGATGGTGCAGGATAAGGAGACTTGTAGTGTCTTTTAAGGTCTTTTAGGGTTTGAACATGGCCGGAGACACTACCGCGTCTCCTAATATATAGAAACATACCATCAAAATTATTTTCTATATCGCTATTAATAGATTTTTCTGTAAAATCTTTTGTGTTCTTTGAAATATTTTCAATGTTAACAGTTTTATCTAAAAAGCAAAAATTTTATTATACACACAAAAAATTATTTTTAATATAATATTTATAATAAATTATTACTGCTTAACACTTTTACTTACTGTAAGAAGAACTTTGATATAAAACATTTGTAGAATTGTTTTCTGTGAATGTCTGCATATGCTTTTTTGAGGTACAAAATTCAAATAATTCAATAATTATTAATTAAAGATAAGAGGAAATAAATCCTACATACATAAGAATGCTAACCTATTAATGAAATGCTAATATATACATATATCAAAAGTATGTACGTATTACTCAAAATATTATACATAGAATCCTTATTGCAAAAATGTTTGGTAATATTCTCTGAAACAATATAGTAAAAATATTTTAATATAAAAACAGATTAATTTTCCTATATTTATTTGTATATAATGTGTTGTTTATACTATTACACATAATACAAAAACATATGCTTATTCTAGAGACAAAATCATATATATCCTCTCAAAATTTCAACTTGATTAAAACAATAATAATTATATTTATCTATTATGTGCCTATATATATTTTCTTATTTCAATATTTCTTGCTTTCTTTCTGGTTTTCTATTTCACAATACACAAATGCATATTATCTGCAATGCGACAAATGTATATGCACAGTGCGAACTGTATAAATAGTTGAAACACTCATCACAAGTAAGAAATGATAATATAAAATATACACACATAAAGCACTAGCTACAGATTTATATATATTATATTACTTTTTATGTATTATAATTATTTATTTTAACTGCTGCCTATATTTACCTCTAAAGTATCTATAGTTTCATATTACTGTATCATAGAGATATGTATATATATCCCATAGCAAAATAGAAAATTAAATAAAGCAAAAATATTCACTTAAAAAATATACGAAGATATATCATAAATAAATATATAGTTTTTACTTTCCCAATCAGTCTCAGTCTCTTTGAGGTTATAGAGGTTATAGGTTCTTATTAACTTTGGGACAAGTAATTCTCTTTTATAATTACAAAATATAGATTTTTAACTTTATAGTATATCGTTATAATTAAACATAGTATTATCAAAAAAATGCTTACCTTTTCCTTAAACACAGCAAAACAAGTCAATGCGAGTTACTGTACACGTGATAACCACGAGTTGCAACGGTCTACGTCTACGTAGCGAAGCCGGCGCCTGCTATACACGCACACATATATGTATTGTTCAGAGCGTTCGGCGCAGAAATTTAAGCCAATGATTTAATAAAATTATTGATTATCCCCAGCAAACACCGATATATAATTGTTACATTGCCATAATAAAACGGAATATAACAGGTAATATAACGTGTACGTTACATGTAACATCCATGTTAGTTGTAATTTCCCACTTATAGATGTAACATTTTAATATAACATATATTACATTGTAGTTATATTGTAATTATATACCAAATAGCACATTGATGTATTAATAAGTCAGTGCTTTCTTGAGATATAATGACAATATAACTACAATGTAATATATGTAATATTAAAAATGTTACATCTATAAGTGGGAAATTACAACTAACATATACGTTACATGTAACATGCTTAAGTATATAACATTTATATACTGTGTTTGCTGGGTCGTTAACATCTTTTATTGTACAATATTGCAAAAAATTATTTTATTACAGTATTATACCCAGCAAATACCAAGTTACAGTTATATAATTGTTAGTTGTAATTTTCCACTCAACAATTTAATTGTTATAATATACGTATTATATTTTTGAATGGGAAATTACAACTAACAATTATATAGCTGTAACTTGGTGTTTGCTGGGTATATGTATATATATATTACAATATATAAATTATAGAATTTGGATTACATGCAATATTTCCGAAATATTAATGTCATGTTGCTACAAGTGTGCTGGAATTTTGTGCACCTATATCTCTGCAATGTCTTTATAATGTTGCATTGCAACCTGCAACATTGCAACGTTGCTGCAATATAATTGCAATAATCTGTGCTGTATGGGTATAGAGTCATTATTGTTATCTTCTTCATTTTAGCTTTGAAATAGACACATGGCTCATATTTGGACTGAGTGTAACCCAATTGTATAACAATTTTGTGTACAGTTTGATTCTATAATCTTGAAGCTTGCTTTAATCCATATATTGACTTTTTAAGGAGACAAACTTTATCTTCTTGACCTTTAACCTCAAAACCTTTTGGTTGTGCTATATAGATAGTTTCTTCTAAAGTTTTATTAAGAAAAGCACTTTCCACGTCTAGATAATCCACAGATAAGTTTTGTTCCATAGCTAATGCAATTAGAAGTCTTATAGTTGAACCACGAACAACCGGTAAAAAAGTTTCTTGATAATCAATTCCATGAACTTGACTATAACCTTTGGCAACCAGTCTCACTTTAAATTTGACTGTTTCGCCGGCTGTATTTTTTTTCTTTTTAAACATCCATTTACATGGAATTACTCTTTGATTTGGACGTTTTACTAGTTCCCAAGTTTGATTATTTTGAAGACATTCAAACTCTTTATTTAAAATAAAGATAAAAAGGAATTGATTGACCGACACTGGCTAAGATAAAAAATTTTTTATTAAAAAAGACGCAACGTTTCGACCCCGAATTGGGTCTTTTTCAGGCTGTTAATTTAAAGTACATGGTAAACTAAATGATCATAGTGTTTGTTTGTCGTAACCGATCAGAATATGACAAACTTGAAAGTAATAAAAGAACAGCAGTGTTTATTTTGACATATAACTTTACATTAAGTTTTTTCTTCATTTAAAGCTGTTTGCCATTCTTCTTTATCAATACTTGACATGGCCTCTTCATAAGTTTGTGGTTTCTCATCAAGCATACAAATAGCTTCATACAGTAGATAATCTTTATATTTTTTTATCCTTACGCAGTCTTTGTGGATATCTTCTTTCTTCTTCAGCAGTTGTAATGTCCCTATGGTCTTCATAGTCCTCATTATCTTCCGAGTCGATACTCACGTATGCATCTTCAGAACTATTTTCCGGGTTGACTTCTGCATCTATAGATTCAGGTTCACTCTCAGAACTATCATCATCACTTTCATGCGAATTATTTAATGTGAAAGATGAATCCTTTGACAAATTTATATATTGTCCTTGCTTCTCAATTAAGGTTGTTTCATTTTGTTGATTTGTGTCACCTGAAAATTTATTTTCTAAAAAACTTACATCTCTTGCATGTATGACTTTTCTTGGACAGATAGGATCCCTAAATTTATAGGCTTTTGTATTCTTACTGTATCCTATGAATACAAATTCTTTACTTTTTGCATCCCATTTTTTGTGTTCTTTCTTGGGTATATGTACAAAGGCATGGCAACCGAAGACTTTGAGATGACTTAAGTTTGGACGTACTCCTGTCCATTTTTTTTCAGGAGTCATATCCAATACAGACTTATGAGGGGATTTATTTTTAAGATAAACTGCAGTTATATATATATACATACTTTTTCCCAATAAGCTTTAGGTAACTTTGCACAATACAACATAGATTCAACAATGCTTCGATTTGAGCGCTTTGCTACTCCATTTTGCTCTGGCGTTTGAGGAATAGTTGTCTGATGCTGGATCCCTTGCTGCTTTAGAAAATCTTGAAGTTTTTTATTAACGTACTCTGTGCCGTTATCAGTTCTTAGACATTTGATAGTTTTTTCTGTTTGCTTTTCCCATAAATTCAAGAAAATTTGGCAGTTACTTCATCTTTTGATTTAATAAAATAAACAAATAACATTCTTGAATAATCATCAACAAGGACAAGCATGTATCTATTTCCATCAAAAAATTGCTCACTAAAGAGTCCACATACGTCAGAATGTATAAGTTCCAGACAATCAGTTGCTTTTCTAGATTTGATCTTTTTGAATGGTAGACGAGACTGTTTACCTTCAAGACAAGCGATACAAGTTTCATTGTTTTTATCCGGAGTATAATCCATGCCTGTAGCTAAACCTCTTCGCAAGGATTCCATTCCATATCTGTACAAATGAGAGGCCAAGCCTGCGATGCCATAATATTTGATTTGAAGTGGTTGATGAGACAGCTAAAGCCTGCGTTGATGTACTGCTTATCTTATTATTATTAGATTTTAATTTATATACGCCTTTATGTGGAATTGCTTTCAACAGATTTTCACCTGTAACAGTACAGTCATTTTTATGCACAAACATAGCACTATCCTCACAGAAAACAATTATGAAACCCTTTTCAGTGCATTTTGATACTGATAAAAGATTAGCGTTCAGATCAGGAACATATATGACATCCTTAATGCTAACAAAACTGTCGTCTTCACATAAAAATATATTTTCAACATTATCTGAGCCTTTACTGTATAGTTTATTATTGTTTGCAACAGTAATTTCAAGATTACTTTTATCACTTTTTAAATTTGATAGTTGGCCTTGTACAAAAGACATGTGATTTGTTGCACCCAAATCTACAAACCAACTAGTGTTTTGAAGATGATACGAGACACTATTTGCACTCAACGCTGTAAACAGGCAGTAATTCTTCTTATCTTGTTTATCCTGAGGTTTGTCCTGCTTCTCTAGTGTTCTTTTATTCTTAGGGCAATCTGGACGCTTGTGTTCAGGTTGTTTACAACCATAACACACTACATCTTCTTGCTCCGAAACCTTCTTATGCTTATTCCATTTATTAGAATTAAAATTTTTGCTTGCTTTTGATATTAATGCATTTTCAGCATTATTTTGCGTTTTAGCCATTTCGTTTAACAGTTTGGGTTTTACTAGCTCTGTTGTAACTTGAACATTTGAGTTTTCAAGTGCCATTACTAGTGGTGCGTAATGAGATGGAAGCCCATCAAGCATAATTGCTGCTATATCATCATCTGGAATTTCCTTCCCGATATCTGCCAGTTGCTGAGTGACATTTAATATTTGAGTTATATACTCTTCAAGAGTATTATAGTCACTTAACTTTTTTGATATAAGGTTTTCTGTAGCCTGAGTTTCCTTCCATAGCCTTTATCCTCGTAAACATTGGAAAAAGCAGTCCATGCATCTAATGTAGTATCGCATTTTCTTACATGTGTAATTGCTGCATCATCGAGACAGAGACAGATTTTGGCTAAGGCCTTTTGATCATTCCTAACTTTTTTTGAATCATCCGTCTTGTCACCTTGGGGATATCTTTCAATGGCATACCATAGCCCTTGATCGATAAGATATGTTCTCATTTTAAATTTCCATGTCGGATATCCTTCTCTGCCAGAAAGAATCTTAATATTTGCCAGTGTACCTGATTGTGTTGAGTCGACCATGGTGACGTATATATATATATTTATATTTTCAACAGTTAGCGTACAGTGCCTGGGCCCATAACCTGTTGTAAGGATATATTCTGGTGGTAAATAACTTAAGATTCTTTTCTTCCTTTTACAAATAATATATTGTAACTCGTAACATACATATGACTGACTTGAAAGGCTTGTACTAACTAACTTAAAAAAGTAAGGATAACTCATATAGTTACTAGAGTTACTAGAAAATGAACTCCATTTGTGAAAAATAAAATAAACTGCAATATCCACAAAAGAAGGAATGTCGAGATTAGACTAGTACAACAATATGCTTGTTGAATATGCTTATCTTGCATGCTTATAACGAGATGAGATGCAAAGTGTGCTAGCATTTGCTATCACTATGATGACGCACTAGGATGAGGTTTTGCTTGCGCAATATGAGCCGCTTTTGTATGCAGTGGCTAGGTATTTGCGCGCAAAATGTTATCTGGGATATATATGTCTAAATTAGATTTTCATATACATATTTTTGAAATATAATAATGAGTTTGTGATATTAAAATAATGGTCGCTTATATGAAAAGTTATTAATATTAGAGTCGCATAACAAGTTATTCAAGTAATCTCATCGTTAGTGATTAACATCAGTTGCAAGTAATAGGTTGTTCAAGTAATCTCATCGTTAGTGATTAAAATTAGTTGCAAGTAGTAGGTTGTTCAAGTAATCTAATCGTTAGCGAAAATCAGTTGTAAAGTAAAACAGGTTAAATCTAGTAGAAAAGTCTTACCATTTTTCATTATTCGCAATAATTAATGAGAAATTCATTTAAAAAAATCGACTAATTCGCGCGCCTGGGAGAAATTTTTTATATATAATTAAATATAAATAATTATATAATTATACATATAATCGTAAAATTATACGTCAAATATGTCCATTATTATATATAATTATATAAATTTATATATAAATTATAAGGCTTATATATAATCATGTCAAATTATATATAAAACATATAGATAGATAGAAACTTTATTGCTCCCCGTAGAGTTACAATTTAAAATACAAAAACAAAAACAAAAACAAAAACGCTTACATTATTCACTTAACCTAACTTAACCTACTTAACTTAATGTTTCTAGGGGGTTGAGCTTCCACCTTGGGTCGCTCTTGTGGCCTTCTCCACTTAGCTTCCGCTCCACCCCCAGTACACGCACACACACATCTCGCCGCTTGGGACTTCCGTTTCCTCTTGCTTTTCCGCTCTTTTATGTTTCTTCTCCCTCTCTCATTTTTTCATCCCATTCCTCCCATTCGTCTCTCCTTCCCTCTCTCTCTCTCTCTCTCTTCCTCTATCTCCATCATCCATCTTTCTCCCTCTCCTCTCTCTCCTAGAATTTCCCTGACTACTTTCTGCCAACTCCTCTCTCTTTCACTACTTATTCTACCTCTTTTTCAAATATGTTCCCAAGATTCCTCCTCTCCCTCACATAACCTGCATTTTTTCTTTTCCTCCTCTTCCCAGTATCTACTTTCTAGCATTTCGTTTCCCAGTCAAAACTTCGCCACTCTCCTCCACCTGCTCTCCCCCAACCTTTTCTTAAATACTCCGGAACTCCTTCCACTCTAATCTCCTTATACCATTTATTATACTCTGACTTTTCTATTCTTTCCTCCCTTTTTTTCCTCTGCTCCTCCCAATCCTTCTTTAACAATTCTCCGAACTACCCCTCTTCCTCCCCTCTCCTCTACTTCTATTCTTTTCCCTCTTTTCCTAAAGTATTCTTCTCTTTCCCTTTCCCATTTTGAACCCAGCTTTCCTTCCTTTGCCCTTTCTCTCATTTCTTTCCAACATTTTCTTGCTAACTTGCTTCCTCTTCTTTTCTTCATTCTTTTCTCAAAGCTCCACGCTTTCGCTCCAGCTCTTGTTCTCAGTTTTTCTATGCTTAGCTCCTCTCTCACCATGTATCCTGGTGTCCTTCTTTCTACCCCTAATGTCCATCTCAGGTACCTTTCTCTAATCTTTCCATCTCCTCTCTCTCCTTCCACCCCCATATTTCTACCCCATAGCTCAGCACTGTCCACACCAACTTGTCAAACAGCCAGAGCCTTCTTCCCCAGTCTTTTCCGAATCTTCTTTTCCCTATCCCCCATACTTGACCCATAATCGATGCTGCTCTCCTCATCCTTTTCCTCACCTGTCCTTCTTGTCCTCCATTCATCTATAGCCTATATCCTAAATACGTGAATTCCTTTACTTCCCCCATTCTCTCTCTTTTCCATCTCCATTCCCTTTTTTCCACTTTCCCCCCTTTCTCCTAAATCTCATAACTTTCGACTTCTTCGCATTCAATTATAGCCTTTTATGATCTAAGTACTCTTCTAATCTTTCTATCATGCTCCTTAATTCTTCCTCCTCCTCTACCAGCAACACCATTTGGTCCGCGTATGCTAACGTGTATATTCTTTTGTCCCCTAGCCTCACTCCTCTCCTTTTCACCTTCCCCATTTTTTCTTCTAAGTCCGCTATCAAGATATTGAATAACAGCAGACTCAATGAACACCCCTGCCTTACTCCTTTCTCTATCCAGAATTTCTCCCGTATTTCCTCCCCTACCTTTATTCTACATACCGTTTCCCTTATTACTTCCTCCACTCTTTTTCTCAGTCCCTTCTTTATTCCACTCTCTTCCATTGCCTCCATTACTTTCCCTTTGTCCACTGAGTTGAACGCTGCCTTCAGATCTACGAACAGTGCTGTCATCCTTCCACCTTTTCTTTTTAATTGTCTGTTAATCAGGTAGTTCATCACATAAATGTTGTCCATCGTACTCATTCCTCTTCTAAATCCCATTTGATTTTCTTTTATTATTCTTTTCTCTTTCACCTCCTTCCTCAATCTCTCTGTTAGGATCATTGTATACACTTTATACAATGTTGGCATCAATGTTACTCCCCTGTAATCCTCTACCACATTTCCTTCTCCTTTCTTTTTTATCGGTATTATTACACCTTTCTTCCATTTCTCCGGCCAGCCTTCCCCTCTCCAAATCCTGTTACAAAAATCCAATGCCCAATTTTCCAAATTCCCTCCTCCGTATTTCCAGACCTCATTCGGAATCTCATCTATCCCCGACGCTTTTCCTTTTTTTAGTTTCTTTATTGCCTCTAGCAATTCTGTCCTACTTATTTCCTCTTCCTTATCCTATTCTTCTTTATCTCTTCTGTTCTTTCTCTCCTTTCTTACTGTCCTCTTCTCCACTCCTCCTAGCAGCTTCATGAAATAATCTCTCTACTCATCTCAATTTCCTCATTTATTCCTTTCTCTCTCCTTCTCTCCTTGTTAACTATTTCCCACACTTCTGATTCTTTTTTCACCTCCGCTGCCCTCCTTTCCCATTTCTCGTTTTCTTCCTTTTTCTTCCTCTCACATAATCTCTTGTATTCTCCTTTTTTCCTCCTATATTCTTCTCCCTCTCCTCCTTCCCTGTTCCACTTCCTCAGCTCCCTCCTTACCTTCCTTTTTTCTTCTCCACACTCCTCGTTCCACCAACCACTCCTCTTCTTCTTCATTTTCCTCTCTTCCTCCTCTGTTACATTCATTGCCTCTTTCAACTTCTCCTCTATTTTCTTCCATTCTCCATCTATCTCTTCCTCTCTTCTTTCTAATTCTCCCACTTTCTCCTTAAACCTCCTGCGTCTTTTCTCATTCCAAGTTCCTCCTCTTCTCCCTCCTCGATTCTTTCTCCTCCCCCCTCTCTGCTTTCCTTCTATCTCTACCTCCATTGGATGATGATCTGAATCCACTTTATCTCTTACTCTTAACTTTTTTACTTTTAAATAGATACAAAGTTTCGCTCGTATATTGAAAAACAAAAAGTGATAAATGCAAGGCCAACTATCAAGCAATTATTCAAGCTGTTTAATTAATTAACATTTATTTCATATATAAATTATTAAGTTACAATCATTGAATATTAAAATTAACGCAAAAATACAGTTATTCTAAAATAAACGTTTCGACCGCACGCGGTCTTCTTCAGTATATTATTAAAATATAAAATCATAAAAAATTTATATAATGTCAAAAATTAATTTTAGTTCTTCAGAGTCGAGAGTTTATGAGCAGTTAATGCGTGTTTCAATCCATCATGTGTAGGAAAAATGTCAACAGTTCTTAAGGCGTTAAATTTAAAATGTTTGTTTTATTTCTGTTATGTAGATGACATAATACTGCCACTTCTATGACTAATATGACTCAGATTTTTAATAATTTTAATAACTATTATGATCGACTTAAATTCACCGTGAAACAAGAGGTTAATCGTAGCTTGAATTTCTTAGATTTATCACTTAAAATTATTAATAACACAATATACATCGACTGGTATCAAAAAGAAATCTTCTCAGGAAGGACTTTATCATTCTATTCAAACCACTCATTATGCCATAAAATTGGAATAATATACAACCTTGTAGACAGAGGTCTGTTGTTATCACATCCACAATATTTTAATAAAAATTTGCAGTTAATCATTAATATACTCATAAGCAATAATCTCTTGATCTGATCTTTAACAAAATTAATAGTCGGATAGAACACATCATATCTAAAAAAAGCATTATAAAGAGACAAGCCAACATAGAAAGAACAGAAATTCTCAGAAACTCAGTTAATAAAAAATTCTTTGTCATTCTGTATATAAATAGGATCTCAGAAATAATTGTTTTCTCGGTAAAAAATACAGAGTGTATTGTAGGATATAGATGTCTAAACAAACTTGATAATATTATTAAAGCACAGAAAGATAAAACTAAACATCCATGCAATTCGAATGTAGTTTATAAGATCAGTTGCAATAATTGTAATGCATCTTATGTAGGCCAAACGAAGAGGCAATTACAGACGAGACTAAAATAAGATAAAAATAATATCAGGTTGGACTCAACAAAATATTCAATAATTTCTGAACACATAAGAAATGAACACCATACATTTAATTGGGATAACGTAAAGATTCTGGACAATGAAAATAATTATTATAAAAGACTCATTTCTGAGATGCTACATATTAAAGAACAAAAAAATGGTCTAAATTTAAACAAAGATACTGAGTTACTCAGCGAGTCGTATTTTGATATTTTGGAAAAATTAGCGAATCAATAAATAATAATAAGACAAATAGGACATTAACGGTTTAAACATAGGTATTAGATCATAATGAGCTGTCTTTTTATATTGTTGATTTTGTCTTGTGTCATCTTCAACAACTTTTTTAAGTAAGACGTGGTTAAAAATTGTCAAGAAGGACGATGTCAAGTAAGCATATTGCTAATTGTTGGGGATTTATATTTTAATTTCGACATACGTTAATCGTTAATTTTTATTAATCGCAGCGCCTACGGAACATTTTAATTTCTTGCTTATTAACGACAAAACTTTTCGAGATCTGATTAAAATCAAAGATCATACCGAGGCGAACATTGGTTTGACATTTTTCCTACACATGATGGATTGAAACACGCATTAACTGCTCATAAACTCTCGACTCTGAAGAACTAAAATTAATTTTTGACATTATATGAATTTTTTATGATTTTATATTTTAATAATATACTGAAGAAGACCGCGTGCGGTCGAAACGTTTATTTTAGAATGACTGTATTTTTGCGTTAATTTTAATATTCAATAATTGTAACTTAATAATTTATATATGAAATAAATATTAATTGATTGAACAGCTTGAATAATTGCTCGATAGTTGGCCTTGCATTTATCACTTTTTGTTTTTTACTTTTTCTCTACTATCCTCGTCTCCCAGTACGTAATCTATTACTGTGTTCCCTCTTCTTCCTGTAAAAGTCCATTCCCCCTTCTCATCTCCTTTTGTGTTTCCATTCAATATGCTCCATCCTCTTTCTTTCAAAAATTCTAATAATTTTTTTCCTTCTGCGTTGATTACTCTGTCCTTTTACTTTCCCCTATCCTTTCTTCTCCTGCATTTTCTTCTCCCCTTACTCTTCCCCCTTTCTTTCCCTTCCTCGCATTAAAATCTCCTCCTATTATCCCGTGTAAACCTCCTCCTCTTTCTCTTCTGTCCACTGCTCCATTTCTTTACATACCTTCTCTATTCCTTCTTCTGCATATATTCCTATCACCTTCCATCTTTCTCCCCCTACCTTTACTCTTCCTACCATAAAACCTTTCTTTTCTATTTCCATCTTCCTTCCTTTCTGCGCTATCTTCTTTCTTATCCCCATAATCATGCCTCCTATCGCTCTTCCCCTCTTGTTCTTTCTGCCAGCTCCTTGTACTCCCCACACGTATCCTTTCGGCAAAATTCTTCTGACTTTCTTTCAACTCTTCTCTTCCATCCATGTTTCTGTCAACACTATCACATCCCATTTCTCTAATCCCTTCCAAAAATCCTTATCCTTGTTCCCTACTCCCGCCACATTCCAAAACCCTAAATTCCATTCTTTTTCACCCGTCCTCCTCTTCCTTTCCTCCCTCTCTATCTCTTCAAATCTTTTCCTTATCTCCTCTTCTCCCATTACTTCTTTCCTTACGTTTCCTTTTTAATCCTTCAAGACCTCCTTTACCTCATCCCATCTCCACCATTTTTCTCCTATTCTTATCCTGCCATTGTTTATCCATGTCCTTTCCCCTCTTTTCTCTTCTCTCCATGCTATTTCTCCCAATTTCCGTCTTACCTCCCTTTCTTTCCACGTTAGGTCCATGCCTATCCTTTCTTTTCTATCTTTCAGATCTATCATCTTCTTCTTCTTCTTCATCCACCTCCCATTTCTGTTCTTCCTTCTCCAGTTCTACCACCACCATCTCTCTTCCTTTTTCTCTATTTTCTCCTATCTTTCTTATTTTCATTATTTTCACTTTTGCCTCAATCTCCATCAAATTCTCCACTCTCTCTCTTCTTTTCCCTTACTTGACCTCCAGGCTTCTTATCACTATATTTTTCTCCTTTTCCTCCTTTTCTAGCATCTCCCATTTTCTTTCCATCTCCCCTACTCTTTTCTCTCTCCCCCCCTTCCTCCATCCTCCTTTCCAGTCTCTCTATTCTCCTCTTCATACCTTTCATGTTCTCTTTTATTTCTTCCTTCTCTTCTTTCCATTTTTCAATTTGTTCCTTGTAATCTTTTCTTATCTCCTCCATCTCCCCTCTTATCTTCTTTCCCTGCTTGTTTATTTCCTCTCTCATCTCTCTCATCTCCTGCCACATCTCTTGTAACATTTTTTAAATTTCTCCCTTCTCTCCCTCCTCCTTGCCTTCTCTCTCTGGTAATCTCGTTATTTTGTTGCTTCTCTTAAAAATTTCTGCTCCCTCCTCTCCATTCTTTTCCTTTAAATCCCTTTTTTTTTCTTCAACAATTTCTCTATGTTTCCTATGCTGCCACTTCTTTCCTTTCCTTTTTTACCCATCACTTCTATTAATCCTCCTCTCTCAGCTCCCTTAATTCCTTCCTTCTTTCCGCTCATCCTGCTTTCTAAGCTCTTATGTTCCTTTTTCTAACCACTTTCCTCTCTATATTCTTCTTTTTCCTTGTTTTCCTTTCTACCTACTTATTTACCTCTCTATGTTTTCTCTACTCCTTGCTTCTTACTTTCTGTATTCCCTAGATATTCCTTAGCGCCTGCTCTCTTTTCTCTCCTTACCCTGCTTCCTCTCTATACTTTCTATACTCCCTGCCTACAATCAGCTGTCATCCAGCCTCCTATTTCTCTTTTTCCTATCTCCTCCTTCTAGCTATTATCTCCTCAACTATTCACACCCTCTCACTTTTTCCCCGCTTCCTCCTTACACTATCCTCTCCTCTCTCACTTGCGCTTTATACTCTCTAATCCCTTTCAATTATCCACACTCGCACTCCACGTGTACAATGCGTTTGCACCGGAAACGGAAGTTCTATATGAAACATATATTTATATACAGGATGTCCCAGAATTGATAGTAGAAAAAATAGGCATATTCTACAAGTCAAAATAAGGTAAAATTGTCCTATAAACATATGTCCGGAAACGCACCCCCTCTGAGCTACAGCCCCTCAAAGTTTCCCAAAAAAACTTGAATTTTCCGTATATTGTCTAAACTTGGACTTAGAATTTTATGAAAATTGGTACATACACATTTCTTTATGCGTTTTATTTATTTTTATTGTCAAAAATTGTCTAACAAAATTTTGAAGGGGATTATAGGGGAGGGGACTACTTTTCAATATGACAAAACTTATGTGTGGATGCAATAAATTTGAAATACATTACAATTTATAACAAAAAATACAAAAATAAGCATTTTTTGACTCTTTGATTTTTTTCATACGACAAACCGTTTTTGAGATAATCGACTTAACAATAAAGACACCTGTATCTGTACCCTACGGCTCAACCTATGGGCAAGTTTTGCGCGAACTATGTAGTTCGCGCGCAAAGCACTATCCGCTCAATCCACAAATGATAGATTACAAAAAATAAAAACAAAAATAAAGACAAAACAAAAGAAAATGTTTGTTATTTTGTTATGATCATGTTATTTTAGTCCGTTTTCGTCGATGGTTAATAATAGTTGATGGTAAGTTAACACACAGTGATTATTTTTTCTCTCTCAATTAAAAATTACGTTTTCTACGTTACAGAATTTATTTTTATAAAATGGCAACATTTAGTTTTGAAGAATTGGCTAATATTCATTTTATGTACAGACGTGCTAATGGCAATTCTTTCGAAGCCCGGCGTCTTTATAGCAAAACATTTCCGAATCGTCGACTTCCAGATTCTAGAACATTTATACGTAGTCATCAACATCTCAGAGAAAATGGACAATTTCAGTTGCTTAAAATTAATGCAGGAGCAGATAGAAGGATACGCATACGCGGAAGTTGAAGAGCAAATTCTAGATATTATTGACCAAACTCCCTCGACAAGTACAAAGCAAATCGCAAGTATTGCGCAAATTCCAAAATCAACTGTATGGCGAATATTACATGATAATTGTTATTATCCTTATTACATCCAACGTGTGCAAGCATTGCTTGAGAGATTTTGCGCCAAGGCTGAAATTTTGTCAATGGATTTTAGAGAAGTATGCCAGAAATCCACAATTTCTTTCATTAATTTTATTTACTGGCACATAATTTTATTCGAGGCACAATTTACGAGAGATGGAATCGTAAACTTCCATAATAACCATACATGGGCAACTAAAAATCCATATTCCATAACACAATGCAGACACCAGCAACAATTTAGTGTCAATGTATGGCTGGTATTTTAAGTGATCATTTAATAGGACCGTTTTTTCTTCCTCGTACTTTGAATGGTGAAAATTATTTATATTTTTTGGAAAATAATTTGCAAATTTTATTGGAGGACGTACTTTTAAGAATTCGCCAAGAAGAATGGTTTATGCATGATGGTGCCCCACCACATTTTAGAATTGCTGTGCGCGAATATTTAAATAATCAATATCCGAATCGGTGGATCGGGAGAGAACTAATTGTAGCGACTTGTTCGTCATCCTCGTGGAGGAAATTCTTGACACGCGATCACGTCGCAATTGGGAGGAATCACGCGAGAATAGCACGGAATTGCCCTCGGTGGAGGAGCTACAGGCGTTTCTCAAACGGCGGGCGGCTACACTCAAGGCCTTGTCACTAGTGAAATCTGAGTCTCATCCGACCAAGGTCGACTCAGGATCGGCTAAAACGGCGCGCGCACACACAAAAGGAGAACACGCGATCAGGCCAGTGTTCTCTGTGTCCGCGCAGTCATTACATCATGCAGTGTGATGAGTATCGACGTAAGACCGCACAGGAACGAAAGTCTTTCGTCGAGGACAAGAAGTTGTGCCTCAACTGTCTGGGTAAACACGCGGTAACGGCATGTACTGGCAAACGAACGTGCACCGCATGTGGCAGCAAGCACTACACCACCCTACACGATGCTTATAGTACTGCTGCTGGGGTCTCTACTACTGATGATGCTCCATCAAAAACGGTGGCACATACTTTCCACAGCACCAAGGCGTCCAACCAGGCAGTGCTTCTTGCCACTGCGCGGACACTTGTGGATGACGTCCATGGCGAGCATCAGGCTGTCCGAGCCCTAATTGACCCTGCATCGGAGGTCTCCATTGTGACAGAGGCGGTAGCTCAACGATTGCGGCTTCCTCGCCTGCCTTCCGCCGTCACTATCTATGGAGTTGGAAGTCAGCGTACTGGAACGGCGAAGGGTAAGGTGCGGATCACCGTGCGCTCCAGAACGAGCGACTTCTCGCTCGAAGTGGAGGCGCTTATTCTTCCGCAGCTAACGGCGCGAGCGTTACGAGTGGATGCTGAGACGACTACGTGGCCGCATCTTCAGGGTATCCGGCTGGCTGACCCTACGTTTTTAGAAGACGATCCGATCGAACTGCTCCTTGGAGCCGACGTATACGCATCCATTATGAAACAGGGGATGCGTAAGGGCGCTCCGAGCCAACCGTTGGCACAGCAGACCACCTTCGGATGTATCTTGTCGGGAGTCGTGTGCGCTGCCGGCAACAGTGATAGCGCGACGACGTTACAGTGCACTGTCGGCGAGGATCTAAACACCGTAGTAAGGCGGTTCTGGGAACAGGAGGAGCTGTCTGAACCATCAGGGATCCTGTCTAGGGAGGAGCAACAGTGTGAGGAAATCTTCGTGCGTACGCGCGGCGCTGACGGACGATACCTGGTGCGCCTTCCTGTGGTTGGCCTCTTGCCAGACTTTGCTAGCTCCCACCGCGTGGCCTTGCGATGTCTGAATCACATGGAGAAGCGCTTTCAGAGGGATCCAACGTTGCAAAAGCAGTATCAGGGGTTCATGCGGGAGTATGAGTCGCTCGGGCACATGATACCCGCTGAACCGCTCGTCGAGGGTCAACGAGGCTGCTTTCTTCCGCACCACGGAGTGTTTAAGGCCTCCAGCATCACCAAGTTGAGGGTCGTCTTCAACGGTTCGTCACCGGTAACCAATGGAGACACTCTCAATTGCCACTTGAGCGTCGGAGCGAACTTGCTACCTGCGATTTCCGACATCCTGACCAGGTGGAGAAGGCACAAGTACGTCATAGTAGCCGACATTGAGAAAATGTACCAGCAAATCCTGGTGCATCCGGAGGATCAAGACTTGCAACGCATCCTGTGGAGAAACAGCCCGGGTGAGCCGGCGCAGGAATACAAACTGACTACAGTCACATATGGGTTATCTTGTGCTCCTTACCTCGCTATGCGAACACTGCAACAACTGGCCGAAGACGAGGGAGCGAACTTTCCATTGGGGGCAGCCGCTCTTAGGGAGGACTCGTACGTGGACGACGTCCTGACGGGTGCGGACTCTTTGGAGGATAGCATCAGCATCCGCAGAAAACTAACTCAGCTATGCATGGCGGGCGGATTCCCATTGCGGAAATGGGCGGCTAATTGCGAGGATCTTCTTCAGGGAGTCCCTTCAGAACATAGAGCGCAACCGCTGCCTCACACGCTGGAATCACTCGGAGATCAGGGTACCCTGGGCTTGCGTTGGCATCCGCAAACGGATGAATTCTCGTTCGTCGTCCGAAGCGAAAAACTGGGACCAATCACGAAGCGCTTCATTCTATCGCAGACAGCCAAGCTCTACGATCCGCTCGGATGGCTTGCTCCCGTGGTGGTCCGTGCTAAAATTATGTTTCAGACGATTTGGCTGCGCCATCTTGATTGGGATCAACCTCTTGAAGAAACTGACGCCGCGGCGTGCAGCAGCTTCAGGAAGGCCTGCCGCAACTGGAGCGGGTGAGAGTGTCTCGAGGGCTGCGAACCGTGTCCGACCTTACTGAGATCCATGGCTTCGCAGACGCATCCGAGAGAGCCTACGCGGCTGTGATCTATTTGCGCAGCCTGGATGACTACGGAAGAGTCTCGACGTCTTTGATTGCATCGAAGACAAAAGTCGCGCCTATCAAGCAGGTGTCATTGCCTCGACTGGAGCTGCGCGCGGCTGCGCTGTTGACCCGGTTAGCTTTTCATTTCAGGGCACTTCTGAGCATTCCAGTAGAAGACGTGCATCTGTGGACGGATTCTATGGTCACATTGAGTTGGATTCAAGGACATCCCGTTTGCTGGAAGACATACGTGGCTAATTGCGTTTCAGAAATTCAACGGACATTACCTGAGGCCCGATGGCATCACGTTAAGGGCGTCGAGAATCCAGCAGATTGCGCTTTCAGGGGATTGACTCCTGGAGAACTTCTCAAGCACGAGCTGTGGTGGCAGGGTCCTTCCTGGCTGACGACATCAAGCGCCAACTGGACAGCGGAGCCCACGTGTCGGCCAATGAACGAACCACCGGGAGCTAGGTCAACCATTCACGCTGTCAAGGCAAGAACAGACGCTGAAACGCAGGAGCTCACACAATTCTCGTCATTGCATCGGCTGTTGAGGGTCACTGCGTGGTGTCTCCGATGGCTGAAAGCAGGTTGTGGGCGGTGTGGAGAGCCGCCGTCGACGTTGGAAATTAGAGAGGCTCATGCACGATGGATCACCATCGTCCAAGGGCAGGCCTACCCCACGGAGATGAGGCTACTAAGAGAAAACAGAGCCGGCGACGTCCGGGGTCCGCTCAGCAAATTGACGCCTTTCATCGATGCGGATGGAAAGGTCAGGGTTGACGGTCGGCTGAAGCACTCTCTTCTTAGCTTCAATGAGAAGCACCCGGTGATACTTCTGCATGACTTCACCGCCCTGTGCGTAATTGTCTGTCATCGTCGAACACTCCACGGGAAAGTGCAACTGACCTTGAGATTGTTAAGGCAACAGTTCTGGATACCACGCGGTAGAATGGTGGTCAAGCAACGCATTCGCAAGTGCATCACATGTACGCGATGGCAAGCGGCTTTTCCACAACCGTTGATGGGCAACTTGCCGACGAGCCGGGTCACTCCTGGACGACCCTTTCTGGACACTGGAGTGGACTACGCAGGGCCAGTGCCGATGCGCACTTCCCCAGGTCGTGGACAGCGAGGTCGCAAGGGATTCATCGCAGTCTTCATCTGCCTCGCCACGCGAGCAGTCCATCTCGAGGCAGTGTCGGACTGTCTTACGGATGGATTCCTGGCAGCATTTCGACGGTTCGTGTCCCGGCGGGGCATGTGCAGAACAATGCACAGCGACTGCGGCACGAATTTTGTTAGAGCCGATGCCCAGCTACGAAACATGTTTTGGGCTACCAGTGTCGAGGCACGCCACATAGCAGAGAGGGTCGCCCACGAGGGAGTGGAGTGGTGATTTAATCCTCCGGCGTCGCCCCATTTCGGTGGTGTCTGGGAGGCAGCGGTGAAATCAATGAAGTTTCACCTGCGTCGCGTTATAGGCGAGGCGGTGCTGACATATGAGGAAATTGCCACGCTCCTCTCTGAGATAGAGGCATGCCTCAATTCACGACCATTGCAGGCTCTTACAGACGACCCGGAGGACCTGACGGCACTCACCCCTGATCATTTCCTCATCGGAGCTCCTCTGATGGCAGTGCCCGAACCATCATTAACGAAGACACCTGCGAATCGATTGACCCGGTGGAAACTGCTGCAGCAAATGCGGGATCATCTATGGCAACGATGGTCACACGAATACCTGCAAAGATTGCTTCCCAGGACGAAGTGAACTAAGGACGAGTCCAACATCAAGAAAGGTCAGCTGTGTCTCATCCGGAATGAGACAACAGCTCCGTGCCTCTGGCCACTGGCACGAGTGACACAAGTGCACTCAGGCGATGACGGTCGCACGCGGGTGGTCACTGTCAAAACAGCCACCACTGAGATGAAGCGGCCCGTCGTGAAACTTGTGCCGCTTCCGATTCCACACCAGTAAAAGTGCGGTTTTGAAGACGCGTAAATACGTAAAACTACGCGAGTGCATTATGCACTATGTTGCAACGGGAAAGATTTCGTCAGCATCTGACGAGGCGGGCGGCATGTTTAAAATCATGTAAAGAGATTATCTTTCATTTAATATTAAATGTATTTACGTGTATCGGCGAGAGCAAATTTTCTATTTTCGGACGCTCCCGTTGGAATCAGCTGTTGTCCACGCATATTTTGACGACAAGCAGCTGATCTCAGCGTGATCGTCGGAATTTTGGAAGATTCAAGTCAGGGCGAGGGGTTTGCGAGCGCGGGGCTCACGCAAGGGTCAGCGTTCTTCGCGCACCAGTATCTCTCTGCGTGTCTTGCGTGCGAGTGATCTCCGTCGCTTAGCAATCTGATTATTACTGCTACGTGTTCGTCAAAATTTAAGTGTAACATTATTTGGTTGATAATAAAACGTTTATTTGATCCTTATAATCTTCTCACTACTATAACACGCTCGACGTCACTCACATTCGAAAGGTGAAATATTCTCCGCGAGTTCGTGCACAATATATATATAGTAACTGTGATTAAGTTTCATTCGGTCGTATAAATAGTTATCCGAAAAGTAGGGCCAATGTAATTGGCCGACGGCACACCTTTGGCGCGGAAAGCGGGAGATTAGCGAAGACACAATAAATTTTCGTTTGCCTAGGCGTCAGGCGCGAGATTTGCGCCACTCTAAAAATTCACAATTAGGAAAAGATCTTTCGAAAATCTGAAAACATCCCGAAAATTTCTGCGACGGCAATACTCGACTCGCTCAGAGCGTCAAGGAGTAGCGGGGGGAGTTCGGACGGGAAAGAAAAAACGGAGGTCGAGAGTGGCTATTTAGAATTACTCAGTTGTAATATTCATGGAATATATTTTAATAATGAGGTAAAGGAATGACAACAATATTATAAAATATAAAAAAACTGTTAATCTCGGCTCGAATTATTGTGTTACAATACAAATAAATTCTCGACGGCAATCGGAGTCTGTGCGGATGACATGCACAAAATTAATAAATTAAAATGAGATCTCAAATCAAACTCATTTATTAAATTCTAAACGTTTCGACCCACTTCGGGTCTTCTTCAGTAGCTGCAAAATACAAAGAAACAAAAATAAAAGATAATCGGTACAATCAGAAAATTATAAAACTCGTATACATACAATCCGCAAATAAATTAAATATCATTCTCCTCCCTATTCAAACCGTCCGGCCGTCGGAGTGTCTCCCTAACGGTGACCATCGTCAGGAAGGAAGCAGAGCAGTGACTCCCTTACCAACACTAATCAACATAGTATAAATTAAACGTATAAGATCCACAAGAATTATAAATTAAAAACCGGGAAGAACACTCACCCCGACAGCAAAAACAGAGAGAAGACGATGCTACACGTGACACATCACTCTAACGACTGTGCGGTATTCTACCTCGACACAGTCGATACATATATACGCAAAAAAAAACAAATATAAAAATAAAATATGAAAATAAATATAAAAACAACTAATACTTATCGGCACTCATGTCAAAGGTCTAACGAAAAAATCCGGTTATGTATAATCACAAAGCTAGATTTTGGTAAATTTTTCAATTAACAGATCAAAATTCTCGTTTAATTTGTCGGTGTCGCTATGTAAATTTAAACTATTTTTCTGACGCTTTATGTGGATCATTTCGGATATCAAACGTTTACCTAAAAAAGGCTCCTCGTCCAAGATTTTTACATCCTCCCAATTAAATTCATGGTTCAATAATCTATGTTCCGATATGACTGATAATTGTGACGCGTTTCTTTTTATGTTGCTGCGATGTTCTTTCATCCTAGTTTTCAACAATCTACCCGTCTGCCTTACATACGACGCATCACAATCCATACAATCAATTTTATAAACTACATTGTTATGGAGTTCCCTTGGTAACTTATCCTTGTGTACTTTGATGAATTTACGGAGACTGTTAATTGCTGTATAGGATGGAATGACATCCAAATCACGTGTAATGTCCTCGATTCTCTTCGATACATTATTGATATACGGAATATTAAAGTACGAAACTTTTTTCTGCGTTGGAATCTTGTCATTGCATATATTTGCTCTATTGTTATGCAACTTATTATTGTACCGGAAGAACAACTTTTTTAACCGCGCTTGTAATGTTTGAAATATCAATTTGAGAGGTTAATTATTAGACAAAAGAACTCCAATCATAGACTCAAAATTATCTTTATGGAATTTCGGATAAGATAGCCAAAAAACTCTATCTATGAGGCTGATAATGGTGCCTTTTTTAACAATGTAGTTTATAAAATTGATTGTATGGATTGTGATGCGTCGTATGTAGGGCAGACGGGTAGATTGTTGAAAACTAGGATGAAAGAACATCGCAGCAACATAAAAAGAAACGCGTCACAATTATCAGTCATATCGGAACATAGATTATTGAACCATGAATTTAATTGGGAGAATGTAAAAATCTTGGACGAGGAGCCTTTTTTAGGTAAACGTTTGATATCCGAAATGATCCACATAAAGCGTCAGAAGAATAGTTTAAATTTACATAGCGACACCGACAAATTAAACGAGAATTTTGATCTGTTAATTGAAAAATTTACCAATATCTAGCTTTGTGATTATACATAACCGGATTTTTTCGTTAGACCTTTGACATGAGTGCCGATAAGTATTAGTTGTTTTTATATTTATTTTCATATTTTATTTTTATATTTGTTTTTTTTTGCGTATATATGTATCGACTGTGTCGAGGTAGAATACCGCACAGTCGTTAGAGTGATGTGTCACGTGTAGCATCGTCTTCTCTCTGTTTTTGCTGTCGGGGTGAGTGTTCTTCCCGGTTTTTAATTTATAATTCTTGTGGATCTTATACGTTTAATTTATACTATGTTGATTAGTGTTGGTAAGGGAGTCACTGCTCTGCTTCCTTCCTGACGATGGTCACCGTTAGGGAGACACTCCGACGGCCGGACGGTTTGAATAGGGAGGAGAATGATATTTAATTTATTTGCGGATTGTATGTATACGAGTTTTATAATTTTCTGATTGTACCGATTATCTTTTATTTTTGTTTCTTTGTATTTTGCAGCTACTGAAGAAGACCCGAAGTGGGTCGAAACGTTTAGAATTTAATAAATGAGTTTGATTTGAGATCTCATTTTAATTTATTAATTTTGTGCATGTCATCCGCACAGGCTCCGATTGCCGTCGAGAATTTATTAATATTATAAAAGTTTGAGTAATATGATATAAAAAAAAAATAATATTCTTTAGATAAGTTATCAATTAAATTCCGCGCACTTGTCGTTCGTGGCGGGCGGCGGATTCTATCGGACGCCGAAATACAAAGCAATCTAAATCGGAGGTTACATTCATAAAAATAAGGTACAGCAAAAGTACGGTTGGCACGCGGCGCGGTGTTATGATCCCGCGACCTTTTGACCCGACGCGGAGATATCCGGTTACACGCGGAATTCGGGAGTAAACTTGCTCCTATACGTGGCAAATTATTCACGCACGAGACTTAATACGGTCCGTGCGAAGTAATTGATTCTAATAACCGCGGCACTACACAATTTCCCGTAAACTATAATATGTTCCGCGCAATTTATTCCTGATATCTATTTCGCGGGACGTCCTTCGCGCAAGTACACAAAATAGCTAATATACCCGAATAATCGCAGGCGCAAGAAAGAATACGCTATCTCTCTCCTATGCGACGGTAGAGACGATCACATACCACGCTTTATAGCTCTAACGGACGAGAGACGGCACAATAATTACGAGTACAAGAAGTTATTTTAGATATCAGTACCAAGAAATCACGGCGACTGTCGGCGTATCCGCGGGAATGTGCGCGCGGGAGAGAACGCGCGGTCGGGCGCCGGGACAAAATTCTACGCGTAATAAATCTCTCAATTCTCTCTTAACATCTCGAAATGGCACAGGCGAATAACTGGTAACCGGCCGCGAACGTGACGCGCATATCTCCCGAACAATCAACTCGAAAATGGGCGTTTTTACAAGTCTAGGGCGGTTTGTTTCAGTGGTATCTGCGTAGTCGTCGATGCTTCGGCATCCAGGATCGGGAACCTCTATCCTCGGCCACGTTCCGCCAGACAGTCACGAGCGAGAGGCCTGCCGGAATCACGCCGATAATAAATTGGGCGTTTTCCACCTGTGGCGCTCTTTATCCTGGCAGGGCCGCCGGGCGTCCCGCGGGGCCCCGCGAATTCGCTCAATGATAATTCTTTTCGCCGTTCCTCTGTCCTTCCGCCTAGAATTCCAATGCTCCTTTCTATACTTTTCGTCGGGAAGAATCCTACAAGCGCACCGTCTCTGCTGTTTCTTCCAAAAATTCCGTCCGATCGATTGATTGATCGATCCCAAATTTTTTTATATAGCAGGATAGGCTGAGGTTCGAGGCAGTGTACCTCCCGCGTCTTTCGTGCCCGGGGCTCTCTCGTGCCTCGCGAGAGAGTGGCCATCCCCGTGTCTTGCCGGAATCTCTGCGGAAGAAGGAGTATTTTATGGCGGTATCCAGGTTCTTAAAGTGAGGAGCACTCAAGAAAATCGGTGCGTGAAAAATATTTACCGGGCGTGATCCGGACGTGGTGGCCTCGGCTCAGTCCGTAATCGTCTTCTTCGTCCTCTCACTCTCTCTCTCTTTTTCTGCTTCTCCGGTTGAGACATGTAACCCTATGCAAAATTGCTCGCCAAAACGCAAAAATCGCTACACAACAAGAAAATATAAATAAAAGTAATACGCGGGACGGATGCGCGGAGCGCATTCTCCTACGCGGAAGAAAACGCAAAAATTATTTTTCGGGTGCTCTCGCTCTCTCTCTCTTTCTCACAAGGGTTGGCGAGAGAGCAAAGGTTCTCGAATTTTTCGCCTTCCCGGTCGGGCCTTTGGCCCTTGTAACGGACATAGATGTTACGTCACAATATATTATAAATATAAAATATATATTATATAAAATATATTATAAATATAAAATGTATTTTTTATGATATAAAAAATAAATATATATAATAAAATAATTTTTAATTTTTTATTAATTTGTAATTACACACACACACACACAAATAGATTCTTATTATTATTAAAAATAGTCTGTATTTCTGTTCTTTATTTATATATGCATACATATACAAAAAATAAAAATAATATAATAGCCAGTTTTTGCTGACATTATCTCTCAATATTTGTATCCGTGTACTCACGTATTAGTGTTTGTATGGTATCTACATGGATGTTACTACATATGCGATGTAAGAGAGACAAAGATGAAATAATGTTCTTTCCTTGTCAAGCAGTCAGTATGTTACCACGGAAATTTTCCCTGCTTCTTATGAATCTAGTAAAAATCTTATCGTCCAGATATTGCATAAAATAAGTGACATAACCTTATGGATTTTTTTAAATATATTCTTTATATAATAAAGCAGTTCTCCAAAGAGCCGGATTTTACATTTTCGCTCTTAAGAATTTATAATAAATTAAATAAGGACTCGCGGTTAACCCAACCTTATCCGTTCCTTGCTGCCCATTTCCTCAAGTTTATTAAATATTTTTATTTTTATCTTTTTTTCATAAAATAGCTTTTTGGAGGGCTACATATGAGCTTACAAATTAAGAATATTTTAATTTTAATGAGATTCATGAAGTATTTTGGCTAATATCTGGAAATTAAGAATCTGTAATTCCCGGCCGGCCGACAGGAGTCTCCACCAAGTCTCCTGCCGACCCTTAAGGAATTTGGGAATTTGTATCCTATGGTTGGGATCTCAAAAATTTTCCTTGTTCCTCTTGTAACTTCCCCTGTAAAGAAATAGGCGAGAAAAATATTGGTCCCAAAGTTGGCTAAATCGGGAATCGTACCCTTTTGCATTCGCCCGGCAAGCGGAAGGTCTCGGGTTCGATTCCCGATTTAGCCAACTTTTGGACCAATATTTTTCTCGCCTATTTCTTTACAGGGGAAGTTAAAAGAAGAACAAGGAGAATTTTTGAGATCCCAACCATAGAATACAAATTCCTAGATTCCTTAATTTTCTTATTTAATTTTGCAATAACATCGCGTTTAGCTCTATGGCCAAGAAGGAGGAGGTGTATATCGTGTTTTATATTAAAAGAGCCGATCTAATATTCTTATCATTAATTTTTTATGTTTTATATTACCTTTTTTGAATATACGTTTAAATATATTTGAATTATAAATAATTATTTAGAGATAAATAATTTATTTTATTATTTATTATATATACGTATTTATCTAAATATTTTATTATAAAAATATATAATAACTTTACAACGTATATACGTTTAAGTTTAAATTAATTAATGATATAAAACTATGAAGTCACCAGATGATAATTAAACAATAGTAATAATTCAATCGACCAACTCTGGCAAATAAGTAATTTTATTGAATTTTCACAACGTTTCGGCCGTGGTTTTCGGCCCTTATCAAGTGCTATAATATAATATTATTAATTATTAGAAAAATAAATATAAAAATAATAAAATATATAGAAACTGTCACACGTTAATACGCAAACATACCTTTGTTCTTAAATCAAAGTAAATCACAGCTTTTTTAAAAAACAAACTAGTTAGTTTGATCAAAATAGTGAGTATATAAGGAGCTCAAAATCGACATGATAACATAGTTATTTCGGTTCATACTATCATGTTATTACGAGGTGTTCAAAAAGTATCGCGAATTTTGAATTTCCGCGGGTTACGTATATTCGATTTTCGATTTTTTTGTGGCGTTATGTTGGTACTCATGTTTCTCATTTATGCCGACAAGTACGGCCATTTTGAATGTTCAGTTAATTTTTGACAGCTGCTTTGCTTGCAGGTGTTTTGGCTCGTCTTCGATTTTTGCCTATTCCAAAAAATGGATCAAAGAATCTGTATCAAATTTTGTGTGAAAAACAAAATTAAGTGCGCGGACGCATTTCGAATGTTGACTGTGGCATGGTGAAGCTACCTTGGACCGAAGCAACGTTTATCGGTGGTACAAAATGTTTTCCGAGGGCCGAGAAGATGTGAACGACGAAGAGCGTGCCGGACGCCCGAGCACGTCAACAACAGACGAAAACATTGATGAAGTGAAGAAAATAGTATTGGTCAATCGTCGAATCACCGTTAGAGAAGTTGCTGAGAACCTAAACATATCGATTGGCTCGTGCCATTCGATTTTTACCAATGACTTGGGCATGACACGGGTCGCCGCGAAATTTGTACCAAAATTGCTCAATTTCGACCAAAAACAGCATCGCATTAACATTGCTCAGGAGATGTTGGACTCTGTCCGCGACTACCCAAATTTGCTCCAGAGGGTCATAACTGGTGACGAATCATGGGTTCACATCACACAAAATTTGATACAGATTCTTTGATCCATTTTTTGGAATAGGCAAAAATCAAAGACGAGCCAAAACACGTGCAAGCAAAGCAGCTGTCAAAAATTAACTGAACATTCAAAATGGCCGTTGTCGGCATAAATGAGAAACATGAGTACCAACATAACGCCACAAAAAAATCGAAAATCGAATATACGTAACCCGCGGAAATTCAAAATTCGCGATACTTTTTGAACACACCTCGTATATGATGTCATATTCTAAGATCGAATTTTTGTTTTTTAAAAAAGTTGTGATTTACTTTGATTTAAGAACATAGGTATGTTTGCGTATTAACTTGTAAAGATTTCTATATATTTTATTGTTTTTATATTTATTTTTCTAATAATTGTTAATATTATATTTTAGCACTTGATAAGGGCCGAAAACCACGGCCGAAACGTTGTAAAAATTCAATAAAATCAGTTATTTGCCAGAGTTGGTCGATTGAATTATTACCATTTTTTAAATTAATTACATAATTATTCTTTATATATATTTTATAAATTAAACTTCGGCTCGTATACAATTAAAATATGTGATATAATAAAAGGCCAACTTAACGAGCTTATATGCTATTAATTGAACAATTTATTTATTAATTTACTTCATACTATACAAAAGTTCAGATAAACGTTTCGACTGTACGACAGTCTTTCTCAATATCCTAATAATATGTTAAAAAATTAATTTAGTCATTTCGACATCATAAATAAATACAACAATTATAAGATTATATGACGAACGCAGTACAAATTCATGTTTGTTGGCATGAGTTAGAGCGTCAGATGCTGTTATATTATGTAACCACTGTGAACAAATTAATATATCCGCTCAAATATTACATTTAGATTTTTAATAAATAGTATTAACTTACTTTTTTGTCATCGAACATAACACTTTTTTAAAAAATTATTTCTTTTTACTTAACATAGTCACAATGTGTACTTTTTTAAAAAACAAATCGATATCTGTATCTTACAATGTCGGCGCGCTGTATATATACCCAATTTTTAAGATGACGTAGACAATTTTTTTAGAATATCATAATAAGAACCGTCAAGACGCTCGGTGTCCTTTTTTAGGTTGATACTGTTGTTTTCTTCTTTAATATATATCATTTCTGATATCAACCTTTTATAATAATTCTTTTCATAATCTAGGATTTTTGTGTCGTTCCAATTGAAATTGTGTGTAAATTTTACAATATGATCAGAAACCACCGAGTGCCTTGCTGAATCTAATCTAATATTATTTTTATGTTCATTTACTCTTGTACCTAATTGTCTTTTCGTCTGTCCTACATATGTAGCTACGTTTATCTGAACTTTTGTATAGTATGAAGTAAATTAATAAATAAATTGTTCAATTAATAGCATATAAGCTCGTTAAGTTGGCCTTTTATTATATCACATATTATAATTATTCTTGTTATTTAAATTTAAAGAGAAATAAATAAATATATATAGTAATAGTAGTAGTAGTAGTAGTAGTAGTAGTAGTAGTAGTAGTATATTTAATGTTCCCCTTGGGGTTTCAAATTACATACAATTTATACTGTACAAAAACCAAAAATTTACATACACAACACATACTCAATATAAACTTTACAATATAATCTTAACCTAAGTTATTTCTAACTTATTCTAACAGAGATTAACTAATTATAACAGAGAAAAGTATAGAATCGAAAGGATCTGAATAGCTCAGTTGGAAGAGCAGTCGCCCGGCAAGCGAAAGGTCTCGGGTTCGTTTCCCGATTCTGCGACTTTCGGATCTATATTTTTCTCTCGCATTTATTTCTTTAGGGGGAATAGGGGGATACATGGAATTAAAAATCTCTTGTAGAGATTATTCCAATTTTATATCTTGGCCGTGTCCAAGTAAAAATTTGGTGCCTTGTGCACAGGTATTTAATTCTAACGAAAAAATTTAGTTTCGTTTAGAATAACGCACTGTCATCCGCGATTTGGCACTTATTGCCTATCTTATATATGTTAAATTTATATTTATTCTAACTTAGCCTAATTATTCTAAGGGTTGGGCTTTCGCTTTGGGTCGTCCATTGCTTAGGCCATCTCCCCTTGGCTTCTGCCCAACCCCATACACACACATATGCTTTTGGGACTTCCGTTTTTTCTTGCCGTTTTTCTCTTGCCTTCACTTTTAACTTTCTCCCCTTTTATCCCCCTCGTGTCATTCACTTCTCCAATCATCTTTCTTCCCCTCTTAATCTCCCCATACGCTCCTCCTCTCTTCTCCCTTCTCTTATCTCTCTCTCCCTTTTTATCTCTCTCATCCACCCTTGTCCCTCTCCTTTTTCTCCCAATATCTTCCTCACAACTTCCTGCCAGCTTTCTTTTCTCTCTCCCCTCAATCCACACCTCTCCCACACATGCTCCCACGACTCTTCCTCTTCTCCACCTCTTTTCAGTACCTGCTTTCTAATATCTCGCTTCCTAATCTAAATCTCACTACTCTTCTCCATCTACTTTCCCCCCCAGTCCTTTCTTAAATATTCTGGTACTCCTTCCCCTCTAACCTTCTTGTACCATCTGTTAAATTCTGACCTTTCTATTCTTTCCCCTTTCTCCCTCCTCTGTTTCTCTAAATCTCTCCTTATTAACTCCCCAAACCATCCCTCTTCCTCTCCTCTTTTCTCTTCCATCTCTTCTATCCTCCTATCTCTTTTCCTAAAGTACTCTTCTCTTTCCTTTTCCCAATCTGATCCCACCCTTCCTTCCTTTGCCCTTTCTCTCATTTCCTTTCAACATTTCCTCGCCAATTTGCTTTTTCTTTTTTTCTCCATTTTTTTCTCAAAATTTCACGCTCTCTTCCCGGCTCTTATCCTCAACTTCTCTCTTCTTAGCTTCTCTCTCACCATATATCCTGGTGTCCTCCTTTCTACCCCTAATGTCCATCTCAAGTACCTTTCCTCTATCTTTTCCATTCCCTCTCTCTCCCTCCACCCCCATATTTCCGCCCCGTAGCTCATCACTGTCCACACCAATTTGTCAAACAACCATAAACTTCTCCCCCAATCTTTTCCAAACCTTCTTTTCCCTATTCCCTATACTTGCCCCATAATAGCTGCCGCTCTTCTTTCCTTCACCTGCCCCTCTTGTCCTCTATTCCTCTGTAGCCTGTATCCCAGATATGTAAATTCCTTTACTTCCTCCATTTTCTCTCCCTTCCATCTCCACTCCCTTTTCTTCCATTTTCCACCCTTTCTCCTAAACCTTATTATCTTCGTCTTCTTCGCGTTCAATTCCAATCTCTTATGTTTTAAATACTCCTCTAAAGGGGTTAAAGGATTATTGAAATTAAATCTCAAATATGAGATTATTTCATATTTTAAAATCTTGGCAGTGACCAAGTAAAATTTGGTGCCTTGTGCACAGATATTTAATTCTAACGAAAAATTTAGTTTCGTTGGGATAACGCACTGTCTTCCGCGATTGGCTCTTATTGCCTGTCTTATACTTTAAATTTATACTCCTCTAATCTTTTGATCATACTCCTCAATTCTTTTTCCTCCTCTACCAACAACACCATATCATCCGCGTACGCCAATGTATATATCCTTTTCTCATCCATCCTCACTTCTCCTCTTCTCACCTTCTCTATTTTTTCATCTAAATTTGCTAGTAGAATGTTAAATAGCATTGGGCTCAATGGGCAACCCTGCCTTACATCTTTCTCTATCCAAAATTTCTCCCCAACTTTCTCCCTTACCTTTATCCTGCAAATTGTCTCTCTCATCACCTCCTCTACCTTTCTTCTTAATCCTTTCTTTATTCCTCTCTCTTCCATTGCCTCCATTAATTTTTTCCTGTCCACTGAATCGAACGCTGCCTTCAAGTCTACGAACATTGCTGTCAGCCTTCCACCTTTTCTTTCCTATTGTCTATTAATCAGATAATTCATAACGTAAATGTTGTCCATTGTACCCATTCTTTTCCTAAATCCCGTCTGATTTTCCGGCACTATCCCTTTTTCCTCCACCTAATTCCTCAATCTTTCCGTTAGTATCATTGTGTATTCTTTATACAATGTTGGCATCAAAGTTATTCCTCTGTAATCTTCCACCTCTTTTTCTTCCCCTTTCTTCATTATCGGCACTATTACTCCCTCCTTCCATCTCTCCAGCCAGCCTTCTCCTCTCCAAATCCTGTTGCAAAATTCCAGTGTCCATTCCTCTAAGTTCCTTCCTCCATACTTCCATACTTCATTCGAGATCTCATCTATCCCTGTCGCTTTTTCTTCTTTCAACTTTTTTATCGCCTCTAACATTTTCTCTTTACTTATTTCCTCTTCCTCCTCCTCCTTTTTTTCCTTGTTTCCCTCCTCCTTTTTCTCCTTTCTTACTCTTCTCTCCCCCACTTTTCCTAGCAGGTTCATAAAATATTCTCTCCACTCTCTCATCTCAATTTCTTCATTTATTCCCTTCCATTTTCTATTCTCCCTGTTTACTATTTCCCATACCTCCGATTCTCTTTTCACTGTCTCCCTTTCCCATTTTTCGTTTTCTTCCTCTCACACAATCTCTTGTATTCTCCTCTTCTCTTTCTATATTTCTCTCCCTCTTGTCCTTCCCACCTTTACCTCCCTTTACCTTCCCTTTCCTCCATTCCTCCTCTGTTACTCTCAATGCTTCCTTCATCCTCTCCTTTATTCTCTCCTATTCTCCATCTATCTCTTCCTTTCTTTTTTTTATTTCTCCCACTTTTCTCTCAAATATCCTACGACCTTTCTCATTCCATACTCTTCTCCTTATCCTTTCGCGATTCTCTCTTCTCTCTCTTCTTTGCCTTCTTTCTATCTCCACCTTTATTAGATGATGATCCGAATCCACCTTATCTCTTATCTTTAACCTTCTCACCTTCTCTCCGCTATCCTCATTTCCTATTACATAATCTATTACCGTGTTCTCTCTTCCTTCTGTAAATGTCCATTCCCTCTCTTCATCTTCCTTTGTGTTACCGTTCAGTATGCTCTATCCTCTTTCTCCCAAAAATTCCAGCAATTTTATTTCTTCTGCATTAATTAAGTTGTCCTTCAACTTTCTTCTATTTTCCCATATCCCCTCCTCTCCTGCATTCTCTTCTTCTCTAACTCTTCCTCTTTCCTTTCCCGTCCTCGCATTAAAATCTCCTCCTATTATCCCCCGTGTAAACCTCCTCCTCTTTCTCCTCTGTCCACTGCTCCATTTCTTTACCATACCATTTTATACCTTCTCTATTCCTTCTCCTGCATATATTCCTATCACCTTCCATCTTTCTCCCCCCCTTTTTTTTTTGACGCAGTGGGAATCCTCATGGATACCACCGCTCTCCGGGAAGAAAGCGGATGGTTATGTGGGACTTCTTGCTCCCACGAATGGATCGGTCAGGGGGCTCGAGACATACCTCACTAAACCCACTGCGGATACCTTCACGGGAGTTAATGGGGGACGGCCAGGATGCTGGTATCCCATGCCGACTGGCCGCCCCCCCGCCTAATCCCTCCTTGGGAGAGTGCCGCTGAGGGCGACACTCTCCCCCCCCCCGCAAATTGCATCGTGCGGGGGTCCTCGTGGTTGCGACGCAGGGCGGTATCAACCCCACGTCGCGCCCTCCCAAAGAGTTTGGGGGGCGGGGTCGCGGCCCGAGTAACCCGTTCGAGCCGCCACCCCCCGTTTCCGGAGCGGTGCTCCCTCCCCCTCCCAAAGGGAATGGGGATTCGGCATTCGTCCCGGAGGCCCTCTCCAGAGGGTTCCTCTCAGAAGGAGAGAAACCCTCCCCGTGGACGGCGTTGCCCTCCCACCGGTGTCTTGTGGCTCCTGGTGAGAGGGCCCCGCACGTCACGTCTCCGTCATAGAGGGGGGCCCAGGCGCCCCAGGCGGACAGGCTATTGCCCGCCCGCCAAAGACGCGTGGCCCCCCCTTCGGTCCCCCCGATTACGGCTCCCTCCGCTCCCTTGGGAGTTGGGATTCGGCCGTAATCAGGGGGATTTCCCGTTCGGGGGCGCGGCCGCGCCCGCCCCGCCTAGGCAAGGCGGCGCACCCACGCTCCCGATTCTTGAGAGGTCTTTGGGGGGGAGCCCAGGGACCTAGTTGTCCCCCCCCACCCAGCAACCTCATCCCGCGTCGTACGACGACGCGGGTGTGAAAATGGCGGACCCTCCCCGCCCCCCGCCACCACGAGTGAGTACTCTCACCAATGGCGGGGAAAGAGAGGGCCCGCCCCCTCCTCCGCGGCTTATTGCGCCGCTGGGGGCGAGCCCCCCCCCCCCGATTCCCGCCACCACAGACGAGCAAACTCGCCGATGGCGGGAAAAGGGGAGGCCCGTCCCCGTTCCTACTACCTCCACTTCCACCGGGGGCGCGCCCCCCCCCCCGATTCCCGCCACCACAGACGAGCGAACTCGCCGATGGCGGGAAAAGAGGGGGCCCGTCCCCGTCCTCCTCACCTTCTTCATTCTCCTCACCCTCCGAGGACTGGGAGTTACCTCTCCCAGCCCTCTCCCTCTCTCTCTCTGCCTCCTCCTCGGTGACGATTGCCTTGACCACCGCTGGCAATGTGAGGTCCCTCCCGATTGCGGCTGCGAGCTCCTCCCTTTCTTCCGCCCAGGCAACACACTCTTGAAGTGTGTGCCCGGCGGTGTCACGCTCGCAGCCGCAATGGTGGCATCGCGTCGTGCGCTCCTTCTTGATTCGACACAGGTACTCCCCGAAACATCCGTGTCCGGTGAGCACCTGTGTCATGCGGTAGGAAACACCCCCCCTTGCCCTGTCCAGCCATTGCTCCAGGCAGGGCTGGATGGCCCCGACGGTCCACTGTCCCGGCAGTCGCGGGTCTTGCAAACTGCCGGACCAGCTCTCAATGAGTTGCCGCCGGGTCTGGGCCCTTAAGGTACGCCGGACACTGTCCGTGACGGCTACACCCTGTCTCTGAAGCCCGCGTGTACGCCTATACACCTCGGCGTACATGCGGGCTAACAGCTCGATTGGGGGCACTCCGGAGAGCACCCCCACAGCCGTCCAACTTACGGTACGGAACCCCCGGCATATGCGGTTGGCCACCCGCCTTTGCAACTGATGCAAAGCATCTTTTAGTCGGCGGGTGGTCTCCACTTTCGCCGCCCACACGGGGGCTCCGTACATCACCATCGAATGGACAGTTCCGGCGTAGAGTCGGCGAACCCTTTCATCCGGTCTCCCGAGATTTGGCAGCAGCCGGCATAGCGCCATTGCTGCTTTGTTCACTCTCGGGGTCAGTTGGCGGAAGTGCTCGCCGAAGGCCCATTTGCCATCCAGGTGGAGACCCAAGTATTTGATCCGGGTCCCCACCTCTACAGGGGTGTTTCCCACCATTATTCGGGTTTTGGGGGGCGCCCCATGGGAGCCGTCATGAAAAAGACGGCCTCCGTTTTTTGGGGCGCCACCTTCAACCCGATTCCACCTATCGTGCGCACGACGCGAGCCACAGCAATGTTGGCACGCGCTACTGCTTCCTTCCAGGAGTCTCCCCCGGCCATGACCAGCGTGTCATCTGCATAGCATAGCAGATGACATCACAGCCAAAGGGGAGGGCTGTCCTCAGGGTCACGTCGTATGCGAGGTTCCACATGAGGGGGCCCAATACTGACCCCTGCGGAACCCCGCACGACACTTTGACCCTGCGCCCCTCGGCGTTCTGGTCCACATAGACCAGACTTCTGTCCCGGAAATAGTCCGAAATTATGGACACCAGGTAGGGGGGAACCCTGTGATATTTCAGGGCATCCCCCACCCGGTGCCACGGCAGGGTGTTGAAGGCGTTCGAAATATCTAACGAAACCGCCAACAACACCCCGCCTTCCTTCACGACGGCCTCCGAGACCGAGCGGACACGCAAGATTGCGTCAATAGTTGACCGCCTGGCCCGGAAGCCGTACTGTTTATCGTCTAGATTCGGACCATCCCGGGACAGGTGCTGGACGAGACGGGCAGATGATTCTCTCGAGAATCTTTCCCGCCTTGTCCAGCAGGCATATCGGCCTGTACGCCGAGGGCGAATCCCTAGGTTTTCCTTCCTTAGGGATTAGGACAATTGATGCCCTCTTCTACTCCTGGGGGAAGGAGCCCTCCTTGAGGCACCCGTTGTACAGGTGCCTCATGGGCTCGACCAACTCTTTGAAGGCGAGGGCCCAGATCCTTCCATGGATGCCGTCCAGGGGCTTTCCCTTTCTTGATTCTCCTGACGGCATCCCGGATCTCTCCTCCCGTGACCCCCATCTCTGTTTCATCCCAGTCCTGCTCCCCCCCCTGTATCGGGTTTGGTATACCCGCTGTTCGGGGGAACAGGACTCCTATGATATTTTCAACCAAATAGGGGTCCAATGACTCCGTTAACGGTGCCGTCCCTCCCCTCAGTTTGTTCAAAACTATTTTGTAGGGACGGCCCCACGGGTCCTCATCGAGGGAGGAGATCAGATCCTCCCAGGCCCTCGCCTTAGCTTGACGGATGGAGGCGCGCAGGTCATTTCTCCTATTTTTGTAAGCGTCCCGGGAAGGGAGACCACCACATCCTTCTCCGAGAAGACCTCCCGCAGCCTATCCGCGAGCAGGTTCGCCTTCTCCGCCGTGCCTTTTCCAGGGACCTGCAAAAGCAGGTCCCCAGTCACACCGAACCGCAATGACATTGGGCCAATGCCCAACTCTCCAGGGTCAATACAGTTCTTGGCCTCTTTCAAAATATCCGCGTAGGATTTCCCCCCCGCTGATAGGAGCTGCACCGCCGAAGTACTCGGGACGCGTGCAGCCTGCGCCACACGGCCCCGCCGAGCACCCGACCCAGAACCAACAGGGCCCATCACACGGCCCCCCCCCCCAGGACCCGAGCCCCCACCCCCCCCGGGAAACCAAAGAGGACCTGAGGGACTCCACAGCCCTCCTCAGGTCCTCAAACACCCCGGTGACTCGTCTCTCAATGAGGAAATCCACCCGCGCTAAAAATGGCTGGTGTGGATCCTCCTCAAGATCTCCCCCACATGGGGTGCTCCACAGCTCCGCCGCTGTTTTCCCGAGAGAAAGCTGGTTTCTCTCAGGGACAGCAGCCCCTTCGGAGAGATCCGACCCGGATGCCGTCTCCCTCTTCCGACTCCTTTTCTTTTTAGGAGGCGCCTTTTTCTCTCCAGATAGAGAAAGCGCGTCCGTCCTCCTTCTCACCTCCAACAGCTCGTGAAGGGACCTATTGTCCCTCTCCAGCTGTTCGATGCGTCCCTGAAGACGCTTTACCTCTTCTTTGAGGAGAGCACACTCCCCTATCGACGCAGACTCCAAAACCTCATCCTTCTCGACAGGTCCCGGAGAAGAAAACAACATTGAGTCGTCAGACAGGGTGATCGCGCCAGGCGATTCCCCTTGGGAAGAAGCGGCAGCAACCAACCCTGTCCCCGACATTTCGCCACTAACCTGTGGGTCATCACCTCGGACCTCCTCCATCTCCCCGATAGGGTTTTGGGGATCGAATTTGTCCAGCCATTTTTCCTTTTCGGCCCGCAGAGCACACCAGTTCAGCTTAGCGGTCTTTGGACGAGGCAGCACACTATCATCCTCGAGGTTGATGACCATACATTTATGTGCAGTGCACCACCGAGTGACATCGTCGGCACAGAACTCCGAAAACAGTCGGCAAAATGCCAACATCCTCTCATATGGCTCTCTTCCACGAAAATATCGGGCCTCTTTCGAGCCGATGAGAGCCACCATGTCCAGCACTAAGTCCCGTGGGTCGACCCCGACGACGCGGTCCTCAAACCTAGACATCATCGTCTTCAGCCGGTGATACACATCACTTTTCAACGGCACTGTCACATGCTTGTCCGCGGACCCAGCTGGCAAATCCACGGACGACCTGTCGTCTGATGACGACATGGGGGGAGCCAGGCCTGCACCCCCCCCCCCCCCACGCCGGTTCCCGGTACCCGAACCCGGGACGTTCTCTTCTTTCTTCATGCTTCTCATAGTTTCTGAAAAAAGAAATTGGTTTTTTCTGTCGGGGTTTTCCTTCCCCTTAGGAGGTTGCCTTACTCAGCTAACGGGGTCTCCCCCCGAGTGTTATTTTTGGTGTTTTCCTTCAACTAGTGCAGTGGACAAGTCCTTTTTAGGGCCTGCACGCCCATCACTCCTCATTCATCCTTCGCACGCACTCCAGCTCGGGTACCTCGGGATTGCGACACCCGTACACTACGGGGATGAGTCCGTAGTGCCCCTGAGGGGTCTCCTCCTTGACTACTAGGCCTTTTATTACAATATTTTTTTTTCTTTTCTTTCTTTTCCATTATCTCGTACTTCATTTCCATTTCCCCTACTCTTTTTTGTAATTTATTCCCTATGGGCTCCCCTTTCCTCTCTCTCCTTTCCCCCTTTCCTCCATCTTCCTCTCCAGTCCCTCTATTCTTCTCTTCATACCTTCCATGTTCTTTTAATTCATTTTTCTCTTCTCTCTATCTTTCCATCTGCCCTTTGTAATCTCTCTTTATCTCTTCCATCTCTTCTCTTATCTTCTTCCCTTGCTCTTTTATCTCCTCCCTCAATTTCCCCATTATCTCCCTCACTTCCTGCCACATATCTTGTAACAGTCTCTTAATCTCTCCCTTCTGTCCTTCCTCTTTTTCTCCTTTCTCCGGTGATCTTGTTATTTTATTGCTTTTTTTAGAAATCTCTACGTCCTCCTCTCCGTTCTTTTCCTCTAACTCCCTTTTTTTCTCTTCAGCAAATCCTCTATATTTCCTAGGCTATCACTTTTTTTTTTCTTTTTTAACCTATAACTCCTATTACTTTTCCTCTTTCACCTCTCTTGTTTCTTTCTTTCTTTCCACTTAACATGTTTACTAAACTCTTTTAGATTCTAATTCCTATCTTTTTTCTTCTCTATATTCTTTTTTCCCGTGTTTTCCTTTCCACCCACTTAGCACCTCTCTACTACTTTGTTCTCCCTACTACTTGCTTTTTATTTCCTAAATTTACTAGCTATTCTTTAGTGCCTGCTTTCTATCTTTTTGCTCCCCGCTTTCTTTCTATGTATTCTATACTCCCTGCCCACTATCGGCTGTCAGCCAAATTCCTATTTCTCTCTTTCCTACGTTTTCCGTCTAACTATCCTCGCACACTACACTCTGACCATCTCACTTTTTTTTCCCTTTCTCCTCACACTATCCTCTCCTTTCTCTCTGCACTTTATACCCTCTAATCTCTCTCAAATCTCCGCACTCACACTCCACGTGTACACCACGTCTGCACCGGAAACGGAAGTTCTCCAAATAAATATATGTATTTTAATGAATTTATTTCATTATTATATTTATATATTATAAAATTTTTAAAATAAAGCAATAATTATACATTTGTATTATTATAGAAAATTAATCTAAATATTATATATTATAATAAGAATATTTTAAGTCAACTTTTTAATTTTTAAACCACAATCTACAATTCATTCCTCTCGACTAAAGAGCCAAACGCGATGTTATTGCGACAATTAAGAAAGAAAGAAAATTTGGAAACTAAGGAATTTGAATCCTATGGTTGGGATCTCAGAAATTCCCCTTGTTCCTTTTTTTAACATCCCCTGTAAAGAAATAGGCAAGAAAAATATTGGTCCGAAAGTCGGCTGAATCGGGAATCGAACCCGAGGCCTATTTCTTTACAGGGAATGTTAAGAGAAGAAACAAGGGGAATTTCTGAGATCCCAACCATAGGATTCAAATTCCTTAGTTTCCAAATTTTCTTTCTTTCTTAATTGTCGCAATAACATTGCGTTTGGCTCTTTAGTCGAGAGGAATGAAGTGTAGATTGTGGTTTAATTATATATTATGTTGTCATTAACTTAGTGCAACTTTTTGATTTCACTATTTTTTGATGCTAATATTTTAAGAACTAATTAAAAAAAATGTAAATATTAACAGACAACTAAACTTCTAAAAATTATAATCGCTCATATCAAAATAAAAATTCAAACATGTATAACCAGGCCAACTGACAAGCATTAAAATTATTGAGAATAACCTAATTTTTATTAATTTAAAAGATCACATATATATAAAAAGAAAGAAATAATTAACCGCATAATCAAAATTATTTAATTGATCTTAAGAACAAACTAATAATTAAAATACAATATATTTGACATGTTTATTATTAAAATTGACATATAAAAAAATAATAAAAATAGAGTAGAATAACAAACGTTTCGGCTGAACACAGCCTTCTTCAGTGTAATAAAACAATTAAATTAAAATTACAATTAATCCGTGAGTATCTAATACAATGCGAATAAAATCATTAAGAACCATAACGATGCGTAGTCGATTAACCTATATATAAAATTTTAATGTCAGTCAATAATAAATTGAATAATATATGTGTATACAGGGTGTGTGTCTAACATCCGACCCGGACTCTTTATCTTGGAAGCGACTTAAGATACGAAAAAATGTTTCAAACAAAAGTTGTAGAATTTCGAGAGGAACATAAGATCGTGCCATTGATTTGACCTTGAATAGTCATATGAAGGTCACGTAAAGGTCATCTCCAATTTCTTAAATGGAATTATCTATTTTTTATTACATATTTTTGTATGTTATTTCAAAAACTTTACAAAACCCTATATTTTCGTGAAGTTCTTGTTGAGTTATAAAGGTTTAAAGTTAACAGTTTTTTGACATAAAATGTAAAATATCTTGTAAAATATTCGATATTTGGTAATCGTACCTTAATAGTGTTTTGCATGGAATAATGAGACCAATCAGTTGGTGTAAAAAAAACATACTTATAAAGAAAGTATGCAGCTGCATGTTGAATATTACATTCTTTTTAAACAATTATCTGTTTTTTTTATACTAGTTGATTGATCTCATTATTCCGTGCAAACAAAATTAAGGTATGATTACCAAAAACTGAATATTTTATAAGATATTTTACATTTTATGTCAAAAAATTGTTAACTTCAAACCTTTATAACTCAACAAGAACTCTATAAAAACATATTTTAGTATAGGGTTTTGTAAAGCTTTTGAAATAACATATAAAAATATGTAATAAAAAATAGATAGTCCCATTAAAGAAATTGAATGTGACTTTCACATGACTATTCAAGGTTAAATCAATGGCACAATCTTATGTTTCCCTCGAAATCCTACAACTTATTTGAAACATTTTTTCGTATCTCAAGTTATTTCCAAAATATTTATTATTGACTGACATTAAAATCGGTCTAAATAATTTTAGAAACTTGGTATTACCAAATATTTACCAAAATATTCGGGTAAAATATCAAGAAATCTCGATTTATTGTGAGATATTAATTTACGTGATTTTTTTTAAATATATGATGATATTTAAATCCTAAAAAAATCATAAAAATGAAAAGGTCAGGCCATGTTCAAAAGAAGGTACTCAAAAATTTAAACCTTTCAAAATTTAAACGATCTAATAATAAATTATCACGAAAAGTAACTGATATGTTATTCAAGGTGCCAGTTCAAAGTGAACATACGTAAAGTGTATATTATCTAAATTTAGTAATAATATATTACCATGAAAAGTAACTGTGATATTTTATTCAAGGTGCAAGTTCACATTGAATACAGTTCAAAATAATATACATACATATAAGTAAAACTGATTACAATTTGATTCTAGAAAATAAGTGCGATATGTTATTCTTAGTGCACAAAATATAATAGTCGTTTATAGAGATTTGATTTGAAATTCATACTAGCCCGTACAATGAAAAATAATTGCTCGTAATTCCAGAGTACCAATTTGTTAATGACTCAGAAAAATAACATGGCGGCCTGCTCTCAAAAAACTATGATGTTTCTCGATGTCCATTTAGAAATAATGTCGAAGCTCTTACAGAATAATTACTCCAACATTTGAAATACGAAAAGTATTACATTAGAAGAAGATTAGATTAGAATAAGGATTCAACGTATTTTTAAAAACTCTACACACACAACGAAGTAAATATACAAAACTATATACAAATACCTTTTTCTTCTGTGTTTCTGAAGAAAATTGTAAGTCAAATGAAACCTTGCACTTTGAGAACCATGTCACTTACTTTTCAGAGTCAAATTGATAAATTTTTTTTGTATATTTTAATGATATTTATTTCTCACTTGTATCTTGAATAATTAATATGTAATTTTTTATTGTATATTACGACAAATAATCAATAAACTTTTTAAGCGTATAGCTTTATTGTAGTTGATCTGAGAACTGTACATTTATAAATTTTACTTAATATACACCCGTTTCGAGCAACAAGGCAAAGTTTTCTGATCAATAACTTACTCCCTGAAAATACGGTATAACACAAATCGGAAGTTGATACGAAAATTCGAAATTTTACTAAAGAAAGATTGGAGGTTTTTAATTTATACAATTTTCACAACTCTTATTTCAATTATTTATTCTACCCATCGAAAGTTTTTTGAGAGCAGGCCGCCGTGTTATTTTTCTGAGTCATTAACAAATTAATACTCTGGAATTACGAGCAATTATTTTTCATTGTACGGGCTAGTATGAATTTCAAATCAAATCTCTATAAACGACTATTATATTTTGTGCACTAAGAATAACATATTGCACTTATTTTCTAGAATCAAATTGTAATCAGTTTTACTTATATGTATGTATATTCAATGTGAATTTGCACCTTGAATAAAATATCACAGTTACTTTTCATGGTAATATATTATTACTAAATTTAGATAATATACACTTTACGTATGTTCACTTTGAACTGGCACCTTGAATAACATATCAGTTACTTTTTGTGATAATTTATTATTAGATCGTTTAAATTTTTAAAGGTTTAAATTTTTGAGTACCTTCTTTTGAACATGGCCTAACCTTTCCATTTTTATGATTTTTTTAGGATATCACTTACTTTTTAAAGTACAGATATATAGAGCAGCTTTCTAGTAATTCAAGTATCACAAATATATGTATTTTCGATTCTTATCACATAACTTTGTATAAGTAACAATTTATGCAATACAGTTCAAAATAATTGAAATATATGGTATATATGTACATATATAAAATATATAATTATATTATAGTATACATATATATTTTATTTAATCATATATGTAAATGTTTGTATAATTGTAATAACTTTTAACGATACATTGCACATTTATTTCAATTGCAACAGAATGAATTTATATTCTTGTATGAATATTGAAAATAAAGAATGGGCCCCTCCATCGCCCATTCTCGTGAGAACGCAACCATATAGTTTTCTTCGTCTCTCCGATTTTAACACGACATACATATTTCTGTCTGATAATTTTTTTCTTGATGATACTTTTTGAAATGTCATGAAGCCTAGGTCAAATTAGAAACTTATTGCACTCGTTTTAATGCGGCGCTTACAGCAGCTTTTATAAAGCGCCAGAGCAGCCGATATTTTATTTTGGCGCTTACGGCAACTTTTATACAGCGCTAGAACAGTTGATGTTTTAATGTAGCGTTTACGGCAGCCTTTATACAGCGCCATTATTTAATCTGTTCTAAGAACAATATGTATGCCTCTTGTGCTCCTTTGGGCCATTTTTTCTTGAACACTTCCATATCATTAGAGTAATACCATTCCGATTTTGTGTCAGCTCTCAACATACACGTGTAGTGACCACGATTCATTTCTTTCACCTTCGTGAAAAATAGCGCTTATTAGCTTGTACTTTTTTTATTAATCGTGATATTACTCGTCGGCACGGCGGTAATCCGATTGTTGATAATTTTTTTAGAAGCACCGTTTACAAAAGTATATAAATTGAGCTGTATTACTACGACGGATAAAGTTGATTCGATTACGGTTTTCTTTTTCAACACGGTGCCCTTACATTTGTTACAATTGCCGTTTATCGTTTCTCATTTAGAAAATTCTACATTAATCAAACTTTGTAGAGTGACACCTTTTTTCCTTTTTAATGTCGAATGTATAGGTAATATTAACAAACTACTGCTTTCCAGCTTAGTTACATTGTAATTACATTTGACATTCGAGCAACATGTTACGTGCTTTAATTCGAGTTTTAATACATCATTGATGTCGGAATACGTCGACATTAGAGCCGTAAAAAATTCCGAAACATCTTGTTGTGTTCGTTCTTCGAAGCGTTTTCCGACAGATCTTCTAACCGCTTGAATGTTGCAATATTTACGTTCACCATACGCGCAGATAGCATCAATCAATGCATTCGATGCTTTATTTTTCAGTATTTGTTGCCTAATACGTACGCAATGAAACGCACATTGTAATATTACATTAGCGTAACACGAAACAGCATCGTTATTGCAAAGGCCATATATTTTCCACGTAACTATACTTTCTGGTTCCTCACAATCATAATTCTGCATATCATCAATGATATTAGGGATATCCCATCGACGATCGTACATTTTCACAACCTTTTTCTCGGACGGATTGATTTGTGGCAGTTCAGATTTGAATATAGATCTCAGTCGATTATATTCTACAATGGCTCTCGAGTTTGCTTTAACTGATGCTGGATTAAAATTTATCAAATGTAGGCCTTCCAATTTACTTACTCGTGACAAACCTACATAGGCTTGACCATCACTGAATACAGTCGTTCCTAAATCCATCATTGCATTGTTACATGTAATTCCTTCGATTATAAATAATTCGACATTTTTTAATTTGTCTTTTAAAGTTTTCAAGACCATGTCTGACAATTGCGTATATTTTGGTGTAGATTCATGACTAACCGGTAGTTGAAACATTCTATGGATTGTCAAGCCATCGATATTGAATGCTGCGATACCCGTGGGAGCAGATATGGCAGTCGTTTTTTCCAAATTTATTCTGATCCAATGTTTAATCGTTTCAATTAGAAAACTTTTCCCTGTACCACCCTCGCCACTTACGTACAGTCGCAGAATCTGATTCTTATCTTGTAAAACTTGGCATACTCCATCAAAGACTCTTTTCTGGTCTTTGTTCAATTGCGACATCATTTGCGATAAATCAATCGGGTCGTCAATCTTACTAAAATCTTCCAGATCTTTCATCGCGTCGTCAGCTTCTATCGGATTACAATCCAGTTCATCGTCATCGGATTTGTCTCTGTCTGCTGTTTTCAGATTTCGCGCTTCTCGATTAATTCAGCAACGTTCTCAAAAGCTTTCTGTATTTCTTCGAGCCTTTCGTGATATTTCATTGCCTTCGTTAAAACAGACTCTGAATTCTTAAAGGCATCCGTGTAAGTCTCGAATGTACCTTTGAGTTCACTCAAATCTCTCCATGGTTTGAACAGAAGAAGCAGCGAGTAAAAGTATTTTTCGGGCTCAGTTTTTATATTAAATCGATAATGGTTAATTAAATAACCCTTTTTTCGTTTTTTTAAAAATAAACCCTATGCCAGTTTGTAACACTTGACTTCGTCATTATTTGACATCTGTTTCGTAATTTCCCAGAATCTGGCAAAATTGTACAAATTCAATGATTCTAATTCCTAAGGTCTATTTGGATAGTAATCATCGATGAGTGACGAACAGTAAATATTCGTAGAATTTTCATCAAGAGCTTAAATTTCATTAAATGTTTTAACTTTTCTATTTCTCACTTCATTAACATCGATCCATTTGACCATGGTATCATTATCCGTACCGTACAAGGGATTCCCTAATAGTGTATCCGCAGCTTCTAAAGCACCGCATTCTCTGTTATTTAATGAACGCATTGCAAAATTCCACAGTTTCGATGCCAAGGACTTATTCGAATCTATCACTTCAAAGTCTGTATTGCATTTTTCCGACTTTGTCGTGTATTTTGTTAAATATGAGTTTAAAAACTCTGATTTTTCTCTAATAAATTGTATGTCCATATTTCCCTCCCAGGCTAATTTGATAGACGGATTATAATCATTTATAAACCTTTCCGACTCCTTGCGAGGAAGATCGTACAATCTGCTCTTACTGCGTAAATTTTTTCTATCGACTATCGAAGTGATAACGTCTCTTAAAACGAAATTCTCAGTAACTGGCTGAGGAAAATCGAATCGACACTTTCTGTATATATTAGTTTCCGTTTTTTTCGTACGCATGCAATACGAGTTATGTTTATGATTCTGATCACTTATTACCGTATCGTACAACGTTGGCGAAACATTTTCATCTGGAATTTCACACGTATTTTTGAATAAACGTAGCAACTTCTTCATCCGGCGATTTTCCTAATACTGGAGCATCTTTTATCCAAATCATACAATGCATGTGCTGGATATTTCTACGTTGATATTCCAGTCGCCAGAAGTAATGAATAACCTTTCCTATTGGATTATCGGACGAACAAATAAAATCAATCATGGCTTTGAGTTTTATGCACATGAATCTAGAAGTACTTACAGGATCGTATGCGATTAGTTCGCTGATGCCTAACTTCTCTTTATCGGGATTCATATCTCGTAAATATTCACCCAAATCGGACCATTTCCATTCACTAGGACTCAAAGTCAAAAACCACGTCGCTGGACCGTAATGCAAAGTCATGCATTTTACATTATTGAACGGTTGTCGCCAAAATTGATCAGTATTTGCCAATTTTGCGAAAATACTCATTAAATTCGATTCTAATTGGTAACCTTTCAATTCGTTCAAGTATCTACCAGCAGTGTATCTTTCTCGTGGGTTAGTAACCATCATCGTATAATAAATACTATTTTTCAACTATCGGTAGTTAGCATCATTGAGAAGGAAGAACAGATACTGCAGATTCAACCTGAATCTACTATGTTTCGACATCAATCGTGTTCTAATAAATAAATATTCCGGCAATGCAAAGTTTCTATCTTCTCGTTGTCCATTGACACCATCAGGATATAAATCAGGGAAACACATGACATCCAGATATTTATAACGATTATCTATTGGAAAATCTTCAATTTTCACCATTTGATAAAGCTTCAATGCAGATTCGTTATCGATTTTTTTCGCGTGTATTGGGTATATTGTATACTGATCGTTAATATCCAAATGTTCAGTGATTTGTGTGAGAAAAGCCGTACGTTTTAAAACGGTTTGATCATTATTATTTTTGTTTTGCTGTACATTGTACAAATTTAATGCTGGTAATTCCTCAACCACCTCATTTATTTCGTCATTGTCGCTTTCCTCATCGACAATCCTATATTCTGTTTCCTGCAACTTATCCTTTAATAGATTATCAGATGACGCTGGAAGACGAATTTTTGAGTAATGAGGATTATTTTCTTTCAACCATTGTAAAGCCTTATACATTTTATTAATATCTACCAAATTTTCCCAAACCACTTTAGATTTCTTGGGTATATCTCGAACGAGAATGTGCAACTCGTGATTCAAATTTATAGGATCTTCCGGAGGACATACCTTATCCAATGTTTCTTGTAAAGGCAGAGGCAAATGAAATGTTCTACCTTTTCCTAAACAGAGTTTGATTATATAAGTTTCTTGATTTAAAATGTGCTATATTTAAATTATTTAATAATTTTTTTCGTTCAAGTACAATTAACAGCAAAAACTGCATATACGTAGGTATGTATTTGACTCTACTGCCATTACTTGAAACAAATACATTATTCGATATTAACAAATTGGAACTCTGGAATTACAAGTAATTATTTTTCATTGTACAGACTAAGTTTAAATTTTTGAGGACCTTCTTTTGAACATGGCTTGACCTTTTCATTTTTATGATTTTTTGGAGATAGGGTGAGAAAGGACGAATGAGGGTAAGAGAAGACGAGATAGGCGAAAGAGGGTGAAAGAGAACGAAAGAGGGTGAGAAAGGACGTACGAGGGTGAAAGAGGTGAGAGAGGGTGAGAGAGGACGAAAGAGGGTGAAAGAGGACGAAAGAGGTCGAAAGAGGGTGAGAGAGAACGAAAGAGGGTGAAAGAGGACGAAAGAGGGTGAGAGAGGACGAAAGAGTGTGAAAGAGGTCGAAAGAGGATGAGAGAGGGCGAAAGAGGGTGAGAAAGAGGACGAAAGAGGGTGAAAGAGGACGAAAGAGGGTGAGAGGGAATGAAAGAGGGTAAAAGAAGACGAAACAGGGTGAAAGAGGGTGAGAGAGAATGAAAGAGGGTGAGGAGAGGACGAAAGAGGGTGAGAGAGAATGAAAGAGGGTGAAAGAGGACGAAAGAGGGTGAAAGAGGACGAAAGAGGGTGAAAGAGGACGAAAGAGGGTGAAAGAGGGTGAGAGAGGACAAAAGAGGGTGAAAGAGGACGAAAGAGGGTGAAAGAGGCGAAAGAGGGGTGGGAGTGGGGGTGGAAGTGTGGGTGGGGGTGGGTGGGGTGGCGTTATGTGGGAGGGAAAGGGGTGGGTGGAAGTTGAGGGAGGTGTAAATAAAAGGTGAAAAGAGATTTATATATATATATAATCCTGATGACGTCAGCGGACAGAGAAGAAGAAGAAGAAGAAGAAGAAGAAGACGACGTTACTTCATTTTTCATGAAAAACGTCACTTTTTGACCGCTTGTATCTCCAGAACGGCTTGACCGCTTTTATTTTTTCTTGGCTTTTTTGTGGCGATGCCGCTTTTCAGGTTATATTACGCGCAATTCAAAATTTTTTATATTTTAGTAGTTCTACACCCCCAAAAAATGGACTTTGATGATGCAGGATAAGGAGATTTGTAGTGTCTTTTAAGGTCTTTTAGGGTTTGAACATGGCCGGAGACACTACCGCGTCTCCTAATGTTCCCTGCCAGATTTCCAGGAAAAACCACTATGGTTTTTACAATATTCTGTATGAGACCTAAAACAACTCGAATTTTACTTTCCGCTTGAGATCAAAAAATCGCATTTTTTGGACATTTTCCTTTGCCAATTTTTCCAGAATGTCAGAATAAGAATCATAAGTAACTCTGTGTCTTTGTTAAGATTTAATCTATTTTTTGTTCTTTAATGTGCAACATTTCTGAGATTAATCTTTTTTAATAATTAGTTTCGTAGTCTAATATCTTAACATTATCCCAGTCAAAATTATGTTGTTTTTTTAATATGTGCTCAAATATGACAGAATGCCTTTAGAATCTAATCTAACATTATTTCTATGTTCTTTTAATCTAGTCTGCAGTTGTCTCTTTGTTTGACCCACGTATGATGCATCACAATCATTACAATTGATCTTACATATTTCGTTAGAGTTTTGTGATTGTTGATTTCTGTATTTGTGAGCTTTAATAATTTTATTTAATTTATTCAGACAACGATATCCGAACATTGTTTTAGATTTGTTAATTATTTTATTTTTCTTAATAGAGAAAACAACCATTTCAGACATATTCTTGATGTACGGAATAATTATCATATTTTTTTCTCTCCTCGCTTATTGTATTCACCGTTTTTTCGGGTAATTATATCTGTTATAAATCTTATCATTTGAGATAAGATGTCTAATACGTCGATTCATACTGTTAAAAATCATATCGAGAGGATAACCATTGCTTAAAATATTTTAACATGTTTCTTGTTTTTATAATATATTATTATATTATTTATTTTATTTTATTTATTTATTATTATAAACGGGAAGGACCCTCTAGTACAAGAGTAAAATCAGGACAATTAAAAATTGCCTTTGACAATATAAAAATACAAAATACAAAAAGAGAAATACAAAAAAAATATAAATAGTCTTACAATATATTAGAACAGAAACGCGAGACTAAGAGACGGTGCAGTGCACTTTTTATCTGGCTTATACTCATAGCAAAGAAGTCAAGGTGTGCCGCAAAAGTTTGCCAATGAGCGCAGTCTATTCAGTGGCTTATGCATCCCATACGATGTGCGATGAGTCTCCAAAACAAATAGTTGGTTGTGTCTAAGCGATCTACCGGGTACATGTAGCGCAATGCATTCCAGTAGGTCCGGGCAATCAATCGATCCATTCACTACCTTACCAATAAACATCAAGTCTAATTTGACTCTTCGATCCGCTAAAGACAACAATTTTAGCTCTTTCATTACCCTATCATAATTGTGGTCGAGGATACACATCGGTTCGTTCAGTTTATAACTAACTCTACGTAGGAAGCGATGTTAACTTCTCTCAATCATAGCCTTCTGATTAGCTTGATAAGGGCCATGATAATCGAAGCGTATTTTAGCTGAGGCCTCACCAGCGAACAATATAGCAGTTTAAGCGTATTTACGCTGTTAAATAATTCACATGTTCGATTTATAAAGCCGAGCTTCCGATATGCAGCATTGGTAATATGAGTGATGTGACCATCGAAGGACAGATCGCTGCCAAATATCACGCCGAGATCACGTATAGAATCAACGGTTAAGAGAGAAGTTCCACTCAGAACATAGTCATGTATGCTACTATCTTTCTTACAACTGAAATGAACGACGTGACACTTAGCAACATTAAAATCCAACCCATTTGCCTCGCTCCAAGCATCCAGACTCCGCAAATCTTGTTGCAACCGACAAGCGTCTGTCGAGTTAGTTATTTTAAGAAAGATCTTAAGATCAGTGTAGACGGCATCCACCTGAAAGCGCTTCTGGAGAGCCGTAACAATGTAATCGTGGTACAAGATTAGATTAGTAGAAGTTGAACGAGAATTCATAAAGCCATGCTGCTCCTTAATAATAATGTTCTTCAGGAGCTGAGACAGCTTCATCGTTACAATGCTTTCAAAAATCTTTGGCATTATACATTGCTTACTAATAGGTCTATAATTTGAAGTCATTGTTTCATCACCACCCTTGAAAATTGGTGTAACAATACAAGACTTCCAGGTGGTAGAAAACGTACCGCAAGATAAAGAGCTACTGAAAATCAGCCAAAGTATTCTGGATAACAAAATTGCACGACTTAATAAATTTAGGGGGGTCGCCGTGGACACCCGGACTCGCATTAGCATCCAAAACATTCACACACGCGAATACCTCTTCAATGCTTATATCTATACTTGATACATCTATGGGGTCACCACTGTGTCCGCTCGCGCGGGTGCAGAGCTATCTCACGCGTACACAGATTTGAAATAATCTGCAAAGGCGTTTGCTATGACTAAGTCATCCTCAATGAGAGTGTTATTAATCCGAATGCACGACGGAGCCGAGTTTTTATTTTGAATGTTATTTATAAAACTCCATAAAATTTTTACATTTCTAGTGATGGCAGATTCTGTACTACGCAAATAATTTCTCCATGATATCCTAGAGAGAGTTCTACACCTTGATCTGATACTAGCAAACTCAAGGTAATCGGACATTAAGCATGAATTTTTGTACCTGAAATGAGTCTTTTACTTATCTTTTATAAGTGCGATAAGCTCCCCAGAAAACCAGCTAAGGAAAGATAATTTATACATTTTATACAAAGGCACGAAACAAGAGATCGCATAATCTAGATGGCCATATAGGAAATCCACAGCACAGTCGACCGATAGATTTTTTAATTCATTATCCCAGAAGATGCTGCCCAAATATTCGTTTATCGCAGCGTAGTTCGCAAGCTTAAAGTTTCTTCTTACGGTGACTGATTTCCTGTTAGGTCTGATAATAGACGACGGCAGAGCGAAATGCAGAGCCGGGTGATATTTGTCGCACTCAACCAAGCTGTCTAGAGCCATCTCTACAATAATTTCGGATGAATTCGAGAGAACCAGATCAAGTGTATTACCATTACCATTAGTAACATAGTTATGCTAATATAGATTGAGCTCGTTCAAATAATTCAAAAAAACGCCTGCCTGATTCGTCAACTTGCGAGTCTGAGTAGTAATAAAACGAAGCGCTTTGTCGCTTACGAAAGTCAACTGCGGAATATTGAAGTCACCGACATTCAAGAAATCATCATTCGAAAAGCTTGACATTAACTCACTCATAGCAAAACATTGTGATTCGTAATATACATCTGAGCACGGCGGTATATAAATCGCACCGACAAATAGATATTTTCGACCTATACAAATATCAACATACAATTGCTCAAGATTAGAGGCTTTTAAAGACAGTTTGCTACATGTAAAACGATCTCGAACTGCTATTAATGCGCCGCCTCCACGCGAGAGACCACAAACCTCGGCATTTCTATCCGCACGGAAAATCTTAAAATTATTCATGTCGAGTTCGGTGTTAACGATATCTGCATGCAACCATGTTTCGACAAGTATAATGATGTTGTAGTTTACGGAAGCTGAGGCCAGAGCACAACGGAGATCTGACAGTTTAGTTCTAAGACCACACACGTTCTGATAATATACTAGAGTGGAAGCTAAAAATTTTTATCGTTATTATTATTTAAACGCGCATTCACGATCCGTGGCACACCATTGATATAACGGATAGTTTTATTTTCTCCTGCATTACGAATATCTTTTAGTTGAGCCTGCAGAGACCTTTAGATGTTTATTTTGCTTGAGGGTTTTATCGAGATAAATTTTTACCGGTCCCGAATACTGCTTTCTCTCTCGCAAATAGTGCAGAGCCTCCTGCTTCGTTGAAAATACCACTCGTAATGGTCTAGAGATATCACGCCGTTTCGCACCCAATCTTGATATCTTGATATTTGGTACGCTCCTGGGATTTATAGTTTTCAAAATGTCTTTGACTAGATCCATATCTGAGATTATAGAATCCGTTGAGGCTTCAGCTTCTTCCAGATTGAAAAGCATGAGGTTTTTAGATCTTAATTTTCTATCCGCGATTTCCTCTAGGATTTCCTCTTTCGAGAGGACACACCTAAGATGCGCTCCTGAGTTTTCCAATCTATCAATTCTTTCTGATAGACGAAATACATCGTTATTTATCTTATTGATATTAGCTCTAAGGTCCTCGAATAATTCACGCTTAAAAGCAGCAAATTCCGAGCGAATTATTTTGTGAATACAATCCAAGAGAGGTTTGCTCGGGGTGTCCAGTGTTGATGCAGCGGCGGGGGTGCAGTCCGTGAGTTTACCATTTTTGTGGGGATGTCCAGTGCGACTCACACATCCAGGATGCGATGCAGTATCACATTTGGAGCAGATGGTAAGCCTGGCGACGACCGTGCCACGTTTTTTACAAGCTTTTTTACCATCCATAGTTCACGTATATTAGATATACTCAAAACAATAACACTAACCAAAAGACGCCTCACGCAAACGTCCTATCGCTCTGACTGACTGATATAAACTGTTATTTATAATAAGAATATTAAGTCGGCTCCTTAATTTTTAAAATCACGATCTACACTCCATTCTTCTCAGCCATAGAGCCACACGCGGTGTTATTGCGATATTTAAGAAAAAAAATTTGGAAACTAAGAAATTTGTATGGTTGGGATCTCAGAAATTCCCCTTGTTCCTCTCTTAACTTCCTCTGTAAAGAAATAGGCGAGAAAAATTCTTGAAATGTCAATAAATATTTACTTCCATTTGTAGTTACTGTTAACGGCCCTACGATGTCTAATGCGCATTTTTCAAATGGCTCGCTAGGCGTATCTGTAATTATTAACGGCGCCTTGTTTTTCCGCGACAATTTATTTTTTGACATGATTCACACTTGGCGATGTGCTTTTTGACGTCTTTCGTTAAACCCGGCCAATCATGATTTAAACGGATCCTCTTAATTGTTCTCTCTATTCCCTGATGTCCTCCAATGGGCGCATCATGATATTCATAAAGTATCTGTCGTTTTTCCTCTTCGGTGTACACCCTTTCATTATCGGAGTCGTTTACCTCTTCTTTTTCTGCCTTGCATATTTCTTCCATCCTTTCGCTCGAATCAGCGTTTCGGATTACGTTCCGACTCATTGTCAGTGCGTCAGCGTTTGCGTTTGCTTGTCCGGCCTTATGTATGATTTCGTAATCATATTCTTCTAATTTTAACCTCCAGCGAATTAACCTTGAGCCGAGGTCATTTACGTTGAATAGCCATATTAATGGTTTATGATCTGTGATGATTTTGAACTTTGTCCCGTATACGTATAACCTAAAATGTTTTACGGCCTATACAATTGCTAATAATTTCTTTTCAGTTGTGCTGTAATTTTGCTCCGCGCGAGATAGCACTCTGCTTGCGTAAGCAACAGGGCGGTCATTGCCTATGGATTCCTGTGAGAGCAGCGTGAGAGCCGTGAGGCGGCTTCGATTGCGTAATTGGACGCGTCTGTGGTTACATTAAATTCTTTATTGAAATCTGGATATTGCAATATTGGTGCCGTTATTAGCTTCTCTTTCAAAATATCAAACGCAATTTGTTGTTCGTTGTTCCATCCGAAGATTTCGCCCTTTTTTGTTAACTTAGTCAAGGGTTTCGCGATCTTTGAGAAATCCTGAATGAACTTTCTGTAGTAACCGGCGAGCTCTATAAATGCTTGTACATCTTTGACTTTTCGCGGCGTCGGAAAATTTTTTACCGCTTCTAATTTTGATAAGCCGTCAGATAAACCGTTTTCCGAGATTATGTGCCCTAAGTAGATAACTTCCTTTCGTAGGAATTCGCACTTATCTGGTTGTAGTTTCAGGTTGTGTGTCCGTAGTCTCTGCAATACTTCCGTAAGCCTCTTATGGTATTATGGTCTTCTAAACTTGATTCATATATGACAATGTCGTCGAGATATACAAAACGTTTGAGCCCTTGAATTCCAATACTGAATTCATTAGCCGCTGGAAGGTGCGTTCTTCAGTCCAAATGGCATTCTGTTGAATTCGTAGTGTCCGAAAGGAGTTGAGAAAACCGTTTTATTTTTGTCGTATTCAGCCATCGGTATCTGGTGGTAACCTGATGCTAAATCGAGCGTTATAAAATATTTAGCGTTTCCCAGCTGGTCCAAAATGTCCGTGATATTTGGTAGCGGGAACGAGTCGCCTATTGTAAGGTCATTTACCTTTTGGAAATCTACAACTACCCTGAGTCTTGGGTTTCCGGATGCGTCAGCTTTTTTCGGCACTACTAACAGCGGAGCGTTCCATTGGCTAACGCTTGACCTGATAATGCCGGCATCTAATCTCTCTTTAACCTGTTTGGTTACTTCCGCCTTATGCTTCTCTGGCAGGCGGTACAGTCGTACGTTGACCGGTGCTGAATCGGCACGCGTGGTTATCTCATGTTCCACAGTTGCGGTGCAGCTTAATGAGTCTCCATTCAGAAAAAATAAATCGCAGTATTCTTCGCATATCCTATGTATAGCCTGTCGTTATTCTAAGTTGAGGTGGTCCGTTTGTAATAATTGTCATATTTTTCGATTTCTTTTGCTCGAATATTTCGGGATTTCTGTTTGTATGACGTTTATTTCGCACGTTGTTTCCCCATCTATTTCATCTATGGTTATTAATGGTGTTTGTAATTCGACAATTTCGTCAGTTGTATTTATGACGCTAATTGGGCACACATAGTCCTCCGGTTGCACGAGGCATCGTCCTATATATACACCGGGTGCAGTTTGTTCCGCTCTTACGATTCCTGTGCTATTTTTATTTGTGGCGGCTCGGATAATCGTTTCGCTGCGCGGCTTTAATTAGATCTTCTCATACGGTTGTAAATTTAACACGGCGTCTCCTATGGTGAGTTCCCGTTTTTTAAAATTGCAGTTAACTCTCTATTTCCGGAAAAAATCTATCCCGAGAATTCCTTTGTATTTTATGGAAAAATCGTCCTTGACGACGTAGATTGTGTGCTTTATTTTTCGATTTTCTATGTCAATTGTCGCATGTGTCTCTTCGTAGATCACGTCGATGACTTTGTCGTCTATCCAGGTCTCGGTCGCGTGAGCAGTTTCGCGAGTCGCGTCGATTGTCATACCTATCGTTCGCATCCCTACCATATCGATATCTATCCGCGTCCTGATAGCGTATATTGTTGCGTATGTTCTGCCGACTGTCGTACCTTACGATTACGTCCCTGTCGCTAATGTATTCGCGGGAATTTCTTGGGTTATCGCGATACGGTATCATGTTTCGGTCGTGCGTACGCCTGTGGAATTCTTGACGGCTGTCGTCCGATTCCTCTCCGCAAGACAATGACGCACGTATTTCTCTACGCATTTCCTCGCGCATTGCATCTATTTTCGCACTCACATCTGTTCGTATTTCGCGCATACCCTGTATTAACTCGCGCAATAGAGGACTATCTGCGTCTACCCCGCGATTATCAGGTGATCTATGCACGTCAACTTCCACAAATTGTTCATGGCCACGTGCTACAGCATCACGAAGGCAGTTGATTTCATAGTCAACAGCACCCTCGGATACATTCATGGCACCATTTGGCGGTGTTCGCGACATGTCGTCCTTCGTTAGGATCAAAAATGCTGCTGTCGTAGGACGTAAGCGAGAATTCTCCGCGTTGCGACACGTTACTAGGAATTCGACTTACGCGTACTTTAATTTCTTTTCTTACTTTTATATCGGCGTCGATTTTTTCTTTTGCAAATAGGCTTTCGTCGAAAGTATTAAACGGAAATTCGTGTTCGGTTTTCTCGTGAGTAAATAATTCTGAGTCGCTCTCACCTGAATAATGTGCTTCTAATTTTATTCGCACTTTTTTGTGGTTTTCTAAAATTAACGATAGTGCTCTGATTGATCGTTTGGCTGAGTCGCTATGTAACCACGATTTATTCGCTAATGTTTGTTTCGCTTATTTTCTGTCGCGTTTGCGTCTTCTCGCGATAAGCGCTTTGCGAGAGCGTGAGAACGTTTCTCAAACAATTATATGTCTACTTACTAATTTATTACTAATATAATATTTAATATAATATAGTTATAGTCATTCGAACTATAACAATGGCAAAGAATAACTATATACATATATATGCATTAAACAGTAAACCTGAAAAGTAGGCCAAATATACGAGCCGAAATAATTTAGATGTAGGAATAATTGAACATTATTTATTTATAATATAAAAGTACTTTTATATTATAAATAAATAAGTTCAATTATTCCTACATCTAAATTATTTCGGCTCGTATATTTGGCCTACTTTTCAGGTTTTATTAATTTTAAATTTTACACGAGCGTTGATTTGTATTTTTATTGCATTAAACAGTCTCAAATATGTAATAATATATAATTTCTTTTTTAATCTTTAGAATAATAAATAAATAATCAAATTAACTTTTGCCTTTTAAATAATGGATTACTTTTTTGGATTTTGTAATCAGTGGCTTACGTGGGGTAGTTTCTTTTGATAAAAGGTGCTCAACACTTTTTTCTCCCTTCAGCATGCTTTGAATTATCTTGAGTAATGTGTTTTATCTGTTTGAACGTGTGTAATGATACAGCACTCATCACACATAATATATAAAATGGAATTTAAACCTATTTGTGTCTCTTTTATTGTTTTTCTCAGTGGGATGTCTTTTTTACATTTTGTGCATATTAAATGTTCAGCAACATAATTTATATCAATCGTCTGCTTTCAAATTGAAATGTTTGTGATTTCTCAATGAGATTATATGGCACCTGTTCACGTTTAGCAGTATTTGTTATGCACATTGCCGCAACGGTTTTTTTCGTTTATCAAGACATTTTTTCTTGATGAACCGACCTTTAAAACGTAATTGATTTGACATTATTAAAATTCCTTCAAACAAAGTATTTGTCAGACAATCTGTCGAGACAACCAACGAGACAGAACTGCAATGTTGCCACGATTAGCATGCCGCTTTGTAAATGTGATAGTATAGTGTATTCATGCATGAACTGTTTCTATGTGAGGAGGTTCAGACTGTACAGACTAGTTAAAAGTATCGCTCCGATAGCATTGTATAAACTATACACAGTGAATTTTGCATCGATTGGAGGCGAAACTTTTGATTGATATTGTAGCGATAGAACTACCTTAAGCACTTGAGAATGAATTCTCGAATTTGTATATAAATATTTATAAAATGCAGAATATCTAATAGCCATTATATATAAAAATATATTTGATATGTAAGAAACAATATAAATTTATGTTATAAGTTTAAAAAATATATGACTTGTATTATAATTCTTTATAATTATTAAATAAAACTTTTAATTTGTAAAACAAAAATTCTATTATTTTTATATTTTTAAAAACCTTCTTTTTGTTCTTTTCCCAAACTAAAAGATGATAAATAACCATTTAATTCATAATTGTATTATTATATTTATGTTAAAAAATAGATTAAAATTGAAAATATGCAAAATCTGCTCTTTTAAATTTTTTAAATGATTTTTTATTAATTTTTCCATTGCATCCTTAGTTTACTTTGTTTTAACAGTTATCAATACGGTCTATAGTAACTACTGAGACCAAATTTTGAATTGCTTTAATTGATTTTTATAAAGATAAGTCGAATTTATTGAGAAAAAACCCGCATTCCCCATATTATTTAAATGGGAAAATTTCAAGGCGAATGTGGAATTATTAAATAAAATTAATTATAGCTGGCACGTTAGGACAATTATTATCTCTCCACTAGCTAACTTTTTAGCTGGAATGCAGATCAAAATTGAAAAAAAATTTAAACACCTTAATATACATATAATACAGGGTCTCTCGCAACGTGATGTCCATACTGAAACTGTGTATTCTTGGTATCATTTTAAATCAAAAAGTCTTAATACACATATGCCCTAAAGTCGATTGTTTTAAAGTTATAGCAAAAAAATGCAAAAGTAATTATTTACTTATTTATTTATAATTTTTAATTATTATTTACATAATTATTTAATATTTATTTTTTTACTATGCCAACGCAGATAATTGTTTTTTTGTAATACCAGTCACGAAGGTTTGATTTTCGATAGCTGGTTAGCGTGTGGAAAATGACTTATTTCTTAACAATTTAATGTAGACTTACTTTACCGCACAGTTTATAAAGTAGTTAATTATTATTTAATATTATCGTTCAATAAATAATATTATCTTCAAAAAATGACTTCTAAAAATACTGTTCTTATTTTATGCAATTTTTTTCGCTATAATTTTAAAACAATCGATTTTAGGACATACATATGTGTATTAAAACTTTTCAACTTAGAATAACACTAAATGTAAGAAGACATAGTTTCAGTACGGACATCACGTTGCGGGACATCTTGTATACATAAAATGTAAAACATCTAATTGTAATATGTATAAAAATATATTTGATATGTGTAAAAAAATTATAAGCTCATGTTATAAATTTAAAAAACATATGTAATATGACTTCCATATAAAATACTAACAATAACGTCACGGTTTTGAATAATAAATACAATTAAAAGTATCAAATGGCTAATAAGAGCCAAATTATAATTAACAAACTAAACAAATATCTTAATATTTAAACTCAAAGGGGGGGGGAATAAAGATGTAGTTATTCTTGATAATTATTTGTTGATTTAAATCTACGTTTCGGCTCCATACTTTGGGCCATTTTCAGGACTAAAAAACAAATTATATATATAATAAAACAAGAAGCATAAAAAAGGACTACGCACCGACAATAAAAAGACCGTACATACAATTAATAAATTTTTTTAAGAAAACCTCTCCATTCGTGTACCAATCATCCTCGCAAGTTATTCTCAGGCTCATGTCTGGCAGTTAAGACAGCTATCGATTCCTGTTAATAGTGAGTTTTTTACCGATGGGTGGTTGTTCTCCATCACTATTTAATTAACAAGAATTTACTGTCACTGATGTTGTAAATTGATTGGAAACCAAATAAAATTTTTTTGGGTTTAACTCACCAGACAACGAAAAGCTCTAAAAGACGTTCGGAACACGCAATGGATTACATTAGACTGTACAGAGAACTGAGAACTCGGTCACAATATTTCAAACATACAAAACAACACTGAGCAAGCATCTTGAGACAATCATATGTAGAAGTAAATAGAAAGAGCATAACTATATACAGGCATGAATTATCAAAATAACAACAATAAAATGGTCAAGATATAAAAATGTCCATATATAATGTAATGTAACAAATGTCCAAAAATAAAACTTTAAATAGACATTCATAAATAATGTAAAAGTCAACCAATTAAAAACCAACCCAAATGTCAATAATATAAATTATAAAAATAAAATCTCGACGGCAATCGGAGCCTATGCGGATGACATGCACAAAATTAATAAATTAAAATGAGATCTCAAGTCAAACTCATTTATTAAATTCTAAACGTTTCGACCCACTTCGGGTCTTCTTCAGTAGCTGCAAAATACAAAGAAACAAAAATAGAAGATAATCGGTACAATCAGAAAATTATAAAACTCGTATACATACAATCCGCAAATAAATTAAATATCATTCTCCTCCCTATTCAAACCGTCCGGCCGTCGGAGTGTCTCCCTAACGGTGACCATCGTCAGGAAGGAAGCGGAGCAGTAACTCCCTTACCAACACTAATCAACATGGTATAAATTAAACGTAGAACAATTCACAAGAATTAAAAATTAAGAACCGGGAAGAACACTCACCCCGACAGCAAAAACAGAGAGAAGACGATGCTACACGTGACACATCACTCTAACGACTGTGCGGTATTCTACCTCGACACAGTCGATACATATATACGCAAAAAACAAATATAAAAATAAAATATGAAAATAAAAATAAAAATAAAAACAACTAAACTAATCGGCACTCATGTCAAAAGTCTAACAAAAAAGCCCGGCTATGTAAAATCACAAAGCTAGATTTTGGTAAATTTTTCTATTAACAGATCAAGATTCTCGTTTAATTTATCAGTGTCGCTATGTAAATTTAAACTATTCCTCTGACGTTTTATGTGGATCATTTCGGATATCAAACGTTTACCTAAAAAAGGCTCCTCGTCTAAGACTTTTACATCCTCCCAATTAAATTCATGGTTCAATAATCTATGTTCCGATATGACTGATAATTGTGACGCGTTTCTTTTTATGTTGTTGCGATGTTCTTTCATCCTAGTTTTCAACAATCTACCCGTCTGCCCTACGTACGACGCATCACAATCCATACAATCAATTTTATAAACTACATTATTATGGAGTTCTCTTGGTAACTTATCCTTGTGTACTTTAATGAATTTACGGAGACTGTTAATTGCTGTATATGATGGAATGACATTTAAATCACGTGTAATGTCCTCGATTCTCTTCGATACATTATTAATATACGGAATATTAAAGTACGAAACTTTTTTCTGCGTTAGAATCTTGTCATTGCATACATTTGCTCTATTGTTATGCAACTTATTATTATAGCGGAAGAACAACTTTTTTAACCGCGCTTGTAATGTATGAAATATCAAATTGAGAGGATAATTATTAGACAAAAGAACTCCAATCATAGACTCAAAGTTAACTTTATGGAATTTCGGATGAGATAGCCAAAAAACTCTATCTATGAGGCTGATAATGGTGCCTTTTTTATGACAGAGAGGATGCTGCGATTCAAAATTTAAATATCTACCTGAATACGTCGGCTTATGAAACAAATCAAACTCAATGCTCCCATTATTTATAATAATGGTGACATCTAAAAAATTCAATCGGTTGTCAACCCCCTCCTCCATGGTGAACTGCAATCTAGGATGGAAAGAATTGAAAGTGTTTAAAACTATTTTAAGCATGGAGGGTGGGGCCGCCAACGCGATATCGTCAACATATCTAAAATAAAATGGAAATGACAATGGAATCGCAGCAATCGCTCTACTTTCCAAATCTTGCAACGTGATATCCGCAATAATCGGTGAGAGGGAGGAACCCATAGGCGTGCCAAAAGTCTGTTGATAACATACATTATTAAACATAAAATAAGTCGAGTTCATAATAAAACGAATTGCCAATAAAAATTCATCTCGTGGAATAATACACTCTTTTTCAATATACCCCCATCTGTTAATTAAACTATCAATAGCCATATCCAATGGTACGTTGGTGAACAATGATGTAACATCTAGTGAAACTAGCTTCACATCACTATCCACACATAAACCATTTAATTTGTTCACTAATTGGAAACTATCAGAAATAGCCGAATCAGGTTTCGGAATTGCCTTATATATTATCTTATGTAAAAATTTTGCCAAGTAATAAAGAGGTGTATTCCTAGATGACACGATGACACGTAAAGGGCAATTCGGTTTATGCACCTTCGGCAGACCATACGCTCTCGGTAAAACCCCGTCCGTGCAGTTCAGGGATTTATATGTTGTTGAAGAAATGTAATTCTTCGTTTTCCATCTCATTAAAATTCCGTGTAATTGATTAATTAGGTTCCTAGTCGGATCTTTTTTAACAACAGTATAAGTATCCCGGTCAGCCAGCAAATCACACATTTTGTCCATGTACATATCTCTGTTCATCGCAACCGTGATATTACCCTTATCCGCCTTCATAAATAAAATATCGGGATTGTCTTGGATGAATTTACCCGTCAATTTGTAAGCTTTACAAAAACTATTTTTTGTGTGAGTTTTTTCTGACATGGAAATATGGAATTTATTTATTATGGGAAAGGCTCTACTTCTGACTGCAGATCGTTTTTCCACAGGGAGTTTAAAAATATTTTGTTCCATATTTTTCAACAACTCTATGGTGGTTTTATCTTTGTCAAATACTGGCAGACAGATATTCTCTCCTAACCGCAACAAATCTCGAATTTCATACGGTATCGATACGGATGATAAATTTAAAAACCCTTTATCTTTTTTGTCAGCAACATCAGGATTTAAAGAAACAAAGGAAGTCGGGCTCAAGGAAACGCTGAGAGACTGAGACGGCCTTGACTCACATGGCCTTGAAGAAAATTCTTTCGTACACGTGTAATAATATTGGATAGGACGGATATTTCTATTATTGAATTTATTTTGTTTATCTAAGAGCCATCTAAATTTATCATCCAGTCAAACCCGCTCCTTATTATAAAAATAATGTAATGATTTGCTTTGCTCACCGAAAAACTCATTACAATAAAACACTGGGAGATCTGTCATGATGTAACGAACGAGTTCATAAATATCTAATCTGACTTTGTGCTTCTGTCTATGAGCATCATAAATTTCATTTCTTAAAATGTCTTTAATAGTACGTCTTATAATAAATTTGTGTTTCAATACAGACTTATAATGATATAAATTATTAGCATAACAAGAAAGAAACATCAGATGAGACGGTGTAACATCCTGATTTAAACAATCTTTTAAAAATTTGATTCGCAAGTTTAATCTAATCAGTCTCTTATTTAATTTAATCCAATCCTTCAAATGTTTGACCGCGCTCCAATTAAAACTGTGTCCAACAAATTGGAAGAAATTCCTCAACGGACGCATTATTACAGCCAGCGTAAATTCAATATATAAAAAAAAAAAAACTATTAATCTCGGCTCGAATTATTGTGTTACAATAAAAATAAAATCTTGACGGCAATCGGAGCCTATGCGGATGACATGCACAAAATTAATAAATTAAAATGAGATCTCAAGTCAAACTCATTTATTAAATTCTAAACGTTTCGACCCACTTCGGGTCTTCTTCAGTAGCTGCAAAATACAAAGAAACAAAAATAAAAGATAATCGGTACAATCAGAAATATATAAAACTCGTATACATACAATCCGCAAATAAATTAAATATCATTCTCCTCCCTATTCAAACCGTCCGGCCGTCGGAGTGTCTCCCTAACGGTGACCATCGTCAGGAAGGAAGCGGAGCAGTGACTCCCTTACCAACACTAATCAACATGGTATAAATTAAACGTAGAACAATTCACAAGAATTAAAAATTAAGAACCGGGAAGAACACTCACCCCGACAGCAAAAACAGAGAGAAGACGATGCTACACGTGACACATCACTCTAACGACTGACAAAATTTAAATATCTACCTGAATACGTCGGCTTATGAAACAAATCAAACTCAATGCTCCCATTATTTATAATAATGGTGACATCTAAAAAATTCAATCGGTTGTCAACCCCCTCCTCCATGGTGAACTGCAATCTAGGATGGAAAGAATTGAAAGTGTTTAAAACTATTTTAAGCATGGAGGGTGGGGCCGCCAACGCGATATCGTCAACATATCTAAAATAAAATGGAAATGACAATGGAATCGCAGCAATCGCTCTACTCTCCAAATCTTGCAACGTGATATCCGCAATAATCGGTGAGAGGGGGGAACCCATAGGCGTGCCAAAAGTCTGTTGATAACATACATTATTAAACATAAAATAAGTTACCAAGAGAACTCCATAATAATGTAGTTTATAAAATTGATTGTATGGATTGTGATGCGTCGTACGTAGGGCAGACGGGTAGATTGTTGAAAACTAGGATGAAAGAACATCGCAACAACATAAAAAGAAACGCGTCACAATTATCAGTCATATCGGAACATAGATTATTGAACCATGAATTTAATTGGGAGGATGTAAAAGTCTTAGACGAGGAGCCTTTTTTAGGTAAACGTTTGATATCCGAAATGATCCACATAAAACGTCAGAGGAATAGTTTAAATTTACATAGCGACACTGATAAATTAAACGAGAATCTTGATCTGTTAATAGAAAAATTTACCAAAATCTAGCTTTGTGATTTTACATAGCCGGGTTTTTTTGTTAGACTTTTGACATGAGTGCCGATTAGTTTAGTTGTTTTTATTTTTATTTTTATTTTCATATTTTATTTTTATATTTGTTTTTTGCGTATATATGTATCGACTGTGTCGAGGTAGAATACCGCACAGTCGTTAGAGTGATGTGTCACGTGTAGCATCGTCTTCTCTCTGTTTTTGCTGTCGTAGGTGAGTGTTCTTCCCGGTTCTTAATTTTTAATTCTTGTGAATTGTTCTACGTTTAATTTATACCATGTTGATTAGTGTTGGTAAGGGAGTCACTGCTCCGCTTCCTTCCTGAAGATGGTCACCGTTAGGGAGACACTCCGACGGCCGGACGGTTTGAATAGGGAGGAGAATGATATTTAATTTATTTGCGGATTGTATGTATACGAGTTTTATAATTTTCTGATTGTACCGATTATCTTCTATTTTTGTTTCTTTGTATTTTGCAGCTACTGAAGAAGACCCGAAGTGGGTCGAAACGTTTAGAATTTAATAAATGAGTTTGACTTGAGATCTCATTTTAATTTATTAATTTTGTGCATGTCATCCGCATAGGCTCCGATTGCCGTCGAGATTTTATTTTTATTGTAACACAATAATTCGAACCGAGATTACTAGTTTTTTTTTTTTTTTTTTTATAATATAAATTATGTGTAATCTAATTAAAATAATAGTTTTAAAAAATTTAGCATTGTTGTAATTAGAATTAAAATTACTTACATTACAAATTAAAGATTAAAGATTGATAAATGATCAAAAATACTAAAAGAATTAAGAAAATTAAATTAACATTGGTAAGATTAAAGTTCAAATTAATTAAAACGCAAGTTAGAAATTAAAAATTAATAAGTGGTCAAATTGCTAAAATATTAAATGAAAATTAGACATTAAAAAAAAAAAATAAATAAATAAATAAATAAATAAAAATAAATTAAGTTATATTCAGTGAAAAAATATTTTGTATGAAAATAAGAAAAAATAGTTATTTTATATATAAATAGGAATTTTCAGTCCAATTAAGAAAGCTCTTTACTATTTAAAAAACAGTGTGTAAGCTTCGCTTAGGCGCTCAGTGTCCTCCTGCAGGTTCAAACCATTTGCCTGTCTTTTTATATAGATCATCTTTGACACCAGTCTCTTCTCCAGATAACGCTCCTCATCCAAAACCTCAACATTTTCCCAATCGAATTCGTGGTTTAGCAATCTATGATCTGTGATCACTGACTTTTGGGAAGTATTTCTGGTAATGTTTTTTTATGTTCACCAACACGCGTTTTCAAAAGTCTCCCCGACTGACCCACGTAAGACGCATCGCAATCGTTACATTTAATCTTATATACAACATTCTTACACAAATCACTAGAAACTTTGACTTTTTGTATAATTTATTTAATGTAACGACTGAGCTTATTGATCCCTGTATAAGACATTTTTGTATTTAGATCCTGGGTCGCTTGTTTGAAATGAAATGAAATGTCCGATATATAAGGTATGTTAAAAAATGAGCTCGCTTCATTGTCCATTGTATTATTTTTGTCAACCGCAAATATTGTGTTGTAATATTAGTAAGATTAATTATTTTGTCAAGTCTATAATGAGAAACCTAAACCATCGATAAGTGTTAGGTTGAATGTGGATAAATTGAACAAAGTAATAACAAGAACCCATTATTCACATACTATCTTTGAGCCTTCCTCTCTTTCTTCGTTATATGAAATCGAGTTAGATCCTTCAAAATTTAATGTTCCAACAAATCCGCTTAAAGAAATAAAAAATAAGTGGTTTGTTAACATCTCGTCCTTTGACATTCCACATGATGTACAATGTTTTTTACAACTGGGAGAGAATTTTAGTCTACCCATTATTAATAAAAATAACGCGGTTATAGATCTAATAAAAAATGTAGCTTATTTATCAAAACAGATTTTGTTTAATAACTGCTTTCCTAAACGTGTAATTGATCGTTGGGTTAATAAAAAGGTTAAATTTTTTAAAACATAACAAAAACATAAATGAATCGAGTAATGAGCGAAATATTGTTGATAAGTCTCCTTTCATTTCACTACCTTATGTTAATAGCTTAGGCGATATCGATTGAATTTTTAAAAATATTTGATTTAATGTTGTTCATAATGTTCCTAAAAAACCGAATCACTTAATTACACTCGGCAAGGATAGACTGCCTACAGATAAAAAGACTGAAGTAGTTTACAAAATTAATTGTAATGATTGCAACGTGTCATATATCGGACAAACAAAGAGACATCTATGCACACGTGTAAAGGAACATTTCAGCAACATCAAAATGCATTCGAGTAATTTATCAGTTATCAGCAAACAAAATTGAATTCGATCACGATTTTGACTGGACTTCGCCTGTTATTTTGCATAGTGAAAAACACGTAAGAAAAAGAGAAATTGCTGAAATGTGTTTTATTAAGAAAAATAATAAACGCTATTAATTTACAAAAGGATACCGACAATCTAAGTAATATCTACGACAAAATAATAAAAATAAGAACGTAGATATTTGATTAAAAAAATAATAAAGGTCGTTTAGTCTCCAATAACTCGTCTAAGAGTCTTGACGTGTTGTCAAACCGACACTATGTTCGTTCTTGACATCTTAAAATTATAATTTTATTTTTATTTTTACAAATATGTTTCGCTTCTTTTTATCATTTTGTAATATTGTTAGTGAAGTAATTTTGTTTTTTATTGTATTAATCTTTGTCTATGTATATCTAGATCACTTGATAAGGACTCAAAGAAGGGTCGAAACGTTGTGATTGAATAAATAATATTTGTCAGTACGGTCGAGAGAATTCTTACCTTTTTTTAAATTCTGTCTGGCGATTCTCAAATATCTACGTTCTTATTAAGATATTTGTTTAGTTGGTTAATTATAATTTGGCTCTTATTAGCCGTTTGATACTTTTAATAAAATACTAAATTAATTAACAAAGTGCCGTGTCGTGTTTTTATAATTAATCTGAAATTAACGCAATACATACAGTAAAAGTTAGTATATTTAATTTTCAAGAAAGTATAATTTTAAGCATTGAAGGAAAACTATCAGAAATATTCATCTATTTTTCTTCTAGTTTTTCTGCTTAATTCACTGTGCGTAATTTTTAGCTCTTTGTATATCATATATCTCTTTAGTAATTATTATTTTTATATGGTAATTGAGTTAATGTATATGTATGTATACTTTAGATTTTATTTAGACTTTTTTAATTTGAAGAATAAAATCGAGATTATAAATTTATAAAATATCTGATGGATATACGTTTGAACTGTCGCTATTTTTAACATTCCTTAATTTAATTATTAATGATTTCCTTGATGCGCACTATGTGAGAGACGAACAACTGTAAACCGGAAAATTTTGCGTAAAATTCCACAGCTTCTATATTAGCAAACGTATTATTATCTATAAATTGAGGTAAAACATGCATAAGATCTTTCTGATATCCGCATTTGATTGCTTTCCAAGATAAATTTTTTGTATTATACATTTGCATATTCTGGTATTATAATATATACAGAGTGTCCCATTTTAATCTTCCCGGGCAAATATTTCGAAAAATATGGACGATACAGAAAAATGTGTCAAATAAAAGTTGTTTAACTCAAAGGGGAACATAAGATAGTGCCACTGATTTGACCTTGTAAAGTTATTTGAAAATCACGTGAAGGTCAACTTCAATTTCTTAAATGGAACTACCTATTTTTCATTGCATATTCTTATAGATTATCTCAAGAGCTTTCCAAAACCCTATAATAAAGTATTTTTTATGGAGTACTTTTTGAGTTATAAAGGTTTAAAGTTAACAATTTTTTGACATAAAATATAAAATATGTTGTAAAATATTCAGTTTTCTGTAATTATACCTTAATATTTTTATGCACGAGAGAAGACTAATCAATTGGTGTACAAAAACACATAGTTATTTAAAAAAAAAGATGCAGCTGCATGTTGAATATTACATATTTTTTTAAACAATTATCTATTTTTTTTATACCGGTTAATTGGTCTCATTATTCTGTGCAAAAAGTATTAAGTAAGATATAATTACCAAAAACTGAATATTTTACAAGACATTTTACAATTTATATCAAAAAACTATTAACTTCAAACTTTATAACTCAAAAAAGTATTTAATGAAAAATAACTTTGTTACAGGGTTTTGTAAAGCTATCATGATAAGCTATAAGAATATGCAATGAAAAATAGATAGCTCTATTTAAAAAATTAAAGTTGACCTTCAAATTATTCTTTAAGATTATATCGATGGCACTATTTTATGTCCCCCTTTGAATCAAACAACTTTTATTTGAAACATTTTTCAGTATCTTCCATATTTTTTGAAATATTTGCCTATGGGATACCCCGTATATAAAAATTTTGTCATTATTTATCTGTTATCTAATTGTTAAAGTTGTCCTTAAATATTTTGATATTTTCGAAATTATAATAATTCTCTATTGAAGATTATTATTCTTCTCTCAACGGTTGAAGATTATTATTCTACGCGGCTAAACGTCCTTTATGACCTCGATTAATCCATTTATGCATACTTATGCAGAATATGTAATTTATTAATAGAGTTTTTTTCCTTTACATCCTGTGTACATGATTTCGCTGCAGATATAGAAAACTTTTTCAACATTATCGCAATGATTCAATTTTCACAGTTGTTTCGTCTTACAATTAATCCTCGCGTAAATATGCTTCTTGTGCGCTCTTTTTATAACGCATTCACCAGCATTCATTTTGTTTTTGAGATATTAATTTCGCTATCACAATTGAATTGACATATTAATGATATTATCAATAACTTATTTGTTTCCGCAATTCCGATATACCTCGGATTGAATTCCGAAATTATTGTTGCATTATTATCTAACAATATAAAATTTATACAGAAAAATCTTTTATTATATTACCTTTTCGTTGCATAATAAAAGTAAAAGTTTGTTGAATAAATTTTTTATTTGATCGTTTGCAATCCACATTTCAAAATAGTCAACACTTTAATTTCAATTATAAAAGCTATTCAAAATAGAAATATATATTTAACTAACTCGATGTTCTCTGTGTATCTTTTCTATAATCATATACTTGCAGAATCAGCATTATCGTTATCTAGCTTTTATACATTAAAATAAAAGACTATGTCCAGTTTGGGCCTGCCAGTGAATAGTTATGAGTCATATGTATATTAATCGATAGGAGAGTACTTATACAAAGTACGAAACAGAAAGTTTTAATTGTCTAGTGGACGTGCGTATGTGTGTCATAACAAAATATAAGCAATACTTACAATTAGAGTTAAACATACTTCATTTTGTTCTTTATTGTCATACTTTATTTCGTTCCTCATTCTATTTATCGAAAATTGAAATCTAATGCGGATTTCAAACGCGGTATAGAACGATTAAATAGCATGATCAAGTTATTAAATTGAAAATAAACTCCGTGATTCATCAGTCGTTTAATAAATGATTAATTTATGCATCAAATTGTGCTTGTTTAATTTAATGAACTATCCATATACATATAACATAGTATATAAAATATTTCGACAATACTTATTGTTAGAATCAAATGTTTTTCTCTCTTTTTTTATTGTTTAATATTCCCTATTTTTTTAATGTAACTCAAATTACGAACTTTTAATTTCAAACTCGAATGTTCTTAATTTGATCGTCATTATACAAAATTTATATTTCTTTATATTTGTAGAATAAAATTATTCTTACGCGTGTGTTATCGATTAATTGCCATTTAAAATTAATTTTTATATTTACAAATATTAAAATAACTAAAACTAAAATTTAATATAATATATTGCAGAATTAGTACAACTAAATATGTTTATTTTATTTTTTTGGTCAAACTATCGCCAGTAGAAAATTTAACAAACGTTCTTTGTTTTCATTGAATATGTAAAAGTAAATGTGCATAATTTTATAGTAAACAGTGTGTATGTGTGTGCGTGTATTTTCTCGCAAAGCTATCGACGACTCGTCGTCCTCGACAGTTTCATTTCTTCTCTCGTACAAGCATATGTTCTTCGTTTCTTTCAAAATAAGACGTCAAAACAAAATATAGTGATAAATTACGCTTTATTGAAACTAGCGAGATAATTAAAATCCGCGTAATCATTTACGTTATCAGTGTTAAAATAAAATCAGATCAATATTTCGAAATTTTGTTAAGAAACTCAAAAGAAAGATAATTCGACTTTATAATATGTGTATAATTTGCACTTAATATCTTTTTCAATTAATAACATTAGTATAAAAGCCTGGATATATATCATTTTAATATAAAATTTTTAAATGATTAAAAATTCGAAATCTAAAGGAGAAATAATGAATTAACAAGCTTAACTGATTTAATAATCTAAACACTCTGAGATAAATCTTTATGTAAAATAATGTTTAAAAAAAATTTGGCGTTTTTGTGTTACGGGTTTTTTATCCTTACAATTTCATCGAAATCTCAGCAATATTACACCAGCAACAATGAAGAAAAAGATCATAATTTGACAGTACAATACAATATAGAAACGGATTCTACAACAATTTATAATGATGAGATAAAAACACTGCAATATAATTTGTATGAAAAATTTATCAACAGACCGCGATATGGAATACACGATGAATTACGCATTATTTTAACGAATAATGATCTTAAGGATGTTGATTCGATATTATATAAACTAAGCAGGCGTTCTGTTCACAATCATGAGGATGATAACAAAGTACCGATGAACTCTCACACCAATTGGACAAATGTCAATCATAAAAAAAACTTTACGTCAGAGGATGTTTATGAAAACATTTTTGAAAAGAGTGATTTCATGTCAAATAAAGTCTTTGAAGATTTTAATAAATACAATAATGAAAGTAACGTCATCCCATACGAAATGTGCCATAATAATACTTGCATTTTGCTCTGTTGTCCTCTTGGTTATAGCATGAGATTGAATGACAACAAATGCATTCCCCAAGAAATTAAATACGTTTTTCCGAATGTATACGAATACATAAACAATTCAATACAAAACAAAAATAAAAGAGTGGACGAATTTTTTCAATTAGCCGTCCACGATTCGTGTCTAGAAACACTACGTGTTATGGTAGACGAGGGTCATGAGCATGATTATAAGATTTTTACCAATGGTTCTATTTATTTATCTTATTATAAAACATTATTTAAATCGACATCATATTGTCTCGGCGTCTTCTTGGAACGGGGAAATAAGTTTGAAGTGTCTTTCTGTTCAGAAATTTTAGATGAAGTCATCAAGAACGCGATGGACACACCTGAGGTCCGCTCAGTATTCCGAGCATTTAAGATATATGCAGGCTCGCAGATAGTGTGCATATTATTTTTGTTTGCAATATTTCTAGTGTATTCCATATTGCCAGAACTCCGACATGTACACGGCTTTTTGTTGCGCAATTACAGCGCAGTTGCAACTATCGCAACTATAGTTAACATTGCGAAAGTTATGCATTTCAAAACGGAAATACCGTATCCCGTCTGCATTACACTTGGTACAGTATATCTCTCAATACATTATATAACTATATGCAATCAATGCAGCGTATACTTGAAATAATATATTATCCGTGTGTATACTAAATTATATATGTAAATGCAATCAATGCAGCGTATATACTCAAGCATAATGTATATTTGCATATTAATTTATTGTTATAATTTAAATAAATAATTTGTCAAAAATGTAACAATTATAAATTAAATTAAAGTTTAATGCATTTTAATTAGAACTAATCTCAATTCGCCTGAATATACATATATATACAATATATATGTAAGTGCATCTTTTTAATTTTAACAGGCAAATATTTGGAAATCACGGGGATATAGAGAAAAAATTGTTTTATACAAAAATTGTAGGGTTCAAAGGGGGACATAAGGTGATGCAATCGATTTGACCTGGGATAGTTATTTGAAGGTCATGTAAAGGTCACCTTTAATTTCCTAAATAAATCTATCTATCTTTTATTATATATTCTTGTAGGTTATCTCAAGAGCTTTCCAAAACCGTATAATAAAATATTTCATGGAGTATTTTTTGAGTTATATTAGAAGTTAATACTTTTTTTACATAAAATGTAAAATACCTTGTAAAAAATTCAGTTTTGATAATATTATTATATACCTTAATACTTTTATACACAGAATAATGGGACCAATCAATTGGTACAAAGAAAACAGATAACTGTTTACAAAAAATGTAATTTGTAACATGCAGTTGCATACTTTTTCCTAAAAGCAACTATGTATTTTTTTCAATTGATTGGTTACATTATTCCGTGCATAATAGTATTAAAATAAATTGATCAAAAATTGAATATTTTACAAGATATTTTACATTTTATGTAAAAAAATTAATAGTATAAAATAATAGTATTAAAATAAAATTATCAAAAATTGAATATTTTACAAGGTATTTTACATTTTATGTAAAAAAATTATGAACTATAAATCCTATAAATAAAAAAATACTTTATTATAGTATTTTGTAAAGCTCTAGAGATAAGCTATAAGAATATCAAATGAAAAATGGATAGTTCCATTTAAGAAATTAAAGGTGACCTTTACATGACCTTCAAATGACTATCGAAAATCAAATCAACGACACCATCTTATGTCCCCCTCTGAGCCCTACAACTTTTGTATATAAAACATTTTTTTCTATAACTCTGTGATTTCAAAATATTTGCCTGTAAAGATTAAAAAGACTCACCCTGTATAGCGCTTTAAAATTTCGCTCCGTTTAAATTAAAATAATATTTAATTTAATATTAATAGTATCAATGTTTATCACTAAATTGTTATAAATTGTGAGTGCAAAAAAAAATTATAAATATAGAGGCAAAAACGTAAAAATTTTGCGATACTGTATTTTAACGCACGTTCAAATTAAAATATTATTTTTCATTATAGCCTTTATTTTTACTCATTTTGCAGCCTTCTTGGAATATTTCTTTTTAATGTCGGGTTTCTTCTGGCTAAGTGCCATGAGCTTTAATATATGGTGGACATTCAGGTAAATTGTCAAGTATTTAATATTATATTTTATATTTATATTTCACTTGCTGTTCATTTTAATTTGTCTTTACAGGATTGCTTTGTAGTATTATAAAAAAGAAAAATTTTGTTAAAATTATGTAAACTTTTTAAAAGTAAAAATATAGTTTAATAGGGTAGAGCGAGATTAGTTGAGCATAGGAGCAAATTGGGCAATGTCTATTACTCGGCATGCATTGCGCATAGAGGAATGAACCTGCGTGAGCAAGAACGTGAAGATCTCTTCGCAAATTGTTCAGTTGCAACAAGTTTCGTGAGGTAGACGCACACACGCTTTATTCATTTTTAGGTACTCAAAGTAACATTATTATTTAAGTTTATTAGTCCCAACAAAAACAACTCGAATAAAATTGAAATAAGTAATTTTAATATTTGTTATTATTATATTTTCTAATGCTATTATTCAAATTATATTTTTTAAAATAGTTTTTAAGTTACAAGGACATATTTTGAAAATCATATAGATGGGATTAATTGGGACAAGTGGCCCAATTTACCCCAATACTAGTAGCTTTATACGAAATGTTAATTTTGCTGTTATTTATTTTAAAATGCGTACATATAAACAAAAAACTAACAGATTTTTATTTTAAATTAAACAATTGTTTTATTTTTTTGTTTTGAAGTTATGTGACAATGTTATATTTCATTGATTTGAAAAAAATATGAAACATTGTCAAATTTGACAATATTTTATACAAGGAGTTCTATAGCAAACCTTTTAATGGCAGATTCCTGGGATTTTTTCAATGAAAATGTCAAAACATCAATAATTTTCGAGTTATAAGCGATTAAAAATAAGGGGTTTTTTACAAACTAAATGGAAATACAATATTAACAAAATCACATTCTTTTATTAATTTCATGTAGAGTTTATTTTAATAGTATATTAGCTAACAAGTGCGGGGAATCGTAAATCGGCCGAGAGTGCGGAAGTTTGGTGCACGAGGCGAAGCCGAGTGTGACAATCCGCACGACCGATTTATGACCCGCACATGTTGGCTACGATATTTTGTGTGACCGGTGCGTGGAAAGGGAGTCCTTTCTAAAATCCCATTATGTGCGGAAAAGGCGACTTTTCGCGCGCCGGTTGCACAAAAGAATTTTAATTTAAGGCTAAATTACAAAGATACACGATGGCAAAAATTGAAAACATGCAAAAAATTATTGTCTCTCTCGACATTTTCACCGAGGAAAAATCATCTACAAATGATCCCAGGAATCTGCCGTTAAAAAATTTGTTATTAATTTTGGAACATCCTGTATAATCTTATTAAAGTTCAGTAATGTTTCATAATTCATTTTGAGTATTTCTTGTTGTTCACCTCCTTGCCCAACATACCTCACACGTTGGCTCAACCTATCCCGCTAGTGGGAAACATTGGGTCACTCTGACAATCTTTATTTAAAATTAATTTTTTTTTAAATAATGAGATGCAATTTAATTCGACCGAAAACTGGTTATTTATTTATTCAAAATAAGTACACACTACGTTTTGACCAACATTGTGATTTTTATCAAGTGTTGTTCTTATATATTCAGCAATTACATTAATTAAAGATAGAAACGTGAAAGTTCTCCTGTCATATCGACAGTCTGTTAGCTACTGTGTGTATAGTAGCTAACAGACTGTCGATGTGACAAGAGAACTTTCAAGTTTCTATCTTTAATTGATGTAATTGCTGAATAAGAACGACACTTGATAAGAACCACAATGTTGGTCAAAACGTAGTGTGTACTTATTTTGAATAAATGAGTAGCCAGTTTTTGGTCGAATTAAATTGCATCTCATTATTTGTTAAAATTTGTCACTGGCGATCAACAATTATTTGTGAAGAATTTTTAATTTTTTCTGTTCTCCATGTATATTTAAAATTTTTGCATGCATAATTAAAAACCTGAATGTCGAATCTCTTATTTAGTACTATATTTATAATCATATTATAAATAGATCAATTTTTATAAGACTTCAAAGAAAAAGTTGCTCAATTAGCTCCGCTCTACCTTACGCGATAACGTAACAAACTTTTCTTGACTTTTTCTTACAAGCTTGATATTTATAACGCTGTGATCTTTCTTTTTTTATATATAAAATAAGGCCACCTCGATAATTTTTTAACATAAATACATTTTTTGTTTCTGAAAAGTAAATAAAAATTTAGATTATCTTTGTCTGTAGAATATTTATGTAAATATATAATAGCCTCTAAATATTATACTATTTCTTATGATAATTGAGTGATATGTGTCGTCTGTTGTATTATGTAAACGTATTTTTATAATAACGTAGAATGGATTTTCGAGAAAGCCTCGATCAAAAAGACGAACATTAATTTAACCCTTTTACATCGAGATTTCTTTCATCTATACTTATTGTTAGTTAAATATGACATGTAAATTACAGAAGCTTCTGTTCATTACAAGAAAACATCAGACAATCAGAGAAAAAGAAGTTGATGTATTATGTGATTTTTGCGTACGGTGGTCCGTTTATACTTGCTATTGTTTGTGTGATCGTCATAGATTTCGTTTCCGAGTATTTACCAATAAATTTGAGACCAGAATTTAAATTAGGAAATTGCTGGTATTTTGGTGAACGTACGTCTCAGATAAATCTATTAATGCCGTATTTTAATGTAGTGTGCAAAACAATATAAAATTTTAAAACCTATCATACTTATAGGTAAGGAAGCGTTTGTGTTGTATTTTTATGGGATGAAAAGTGTCTGTATCATTAGTACCATTTGTTTATTTATCTCTACGGTACTGAAGGTCAGACGTTACGAAAAGGATACAGGCTTTTGTCTAACAGATTCGAAAAGCGAGCGGTATAATGACTATAAGAAATGGTGCGTATATTTTGACATTTTTGTTTTGTTATGTAATAATCTTTTAATTTGTTAATGAGATTTATGCAGATATATTTTTGTCAATATCTTTGCTGATAACATCATATACTCGATTGATCCACTTTCAGATGAAAGAAAGATGATTATTTGAAAGGAATACATTTTCAATGTATTAATTTTTTTCTTTCTAGTTTCTTTTCTTTTTTTTTCATATAATTACATAATTTTTTAAGAAATGAAAAACATTTATTGTTGTAATTAGTATCGTGTTTTTTCGAAAGTCTGTAATTCTCGAAATTTTGCTAATAGTGAGCATAAAGTTAATATTTGGTTCATAAGAAATTACACTTTTAAAATACATTTAAATTACACGTTTAAAAAAAATTTTTAAACAACAATTTTTCTTTTTTTCTTTTTTAAAGATTATTACTTATTTTATTATTTTTCTCAGAAATAACTTGATAAATAAAATTAATTATATTTATTGAAAAATATGTAAATATTAATATATATTTGTTTGCAGGTTTAATTTATATATGAAGTTATTTATCGTGATGTTTATCGCGATGGGCATAAATTGGATTGTGCTTACAATGTCATGGTTGTTTGAAAAATTAATAACCTATTACTTATTTTATGTTACTGCTTTGTTAGACGTTGTGCAGAGTTTTTGTATCTTTATTATATTTGTATGGAATAAGAAAATCAAATTGATGTTACTGAAACGATTCGGATTCAAAACAAATGTAAGCAACATCGAGCACTTGACTATCACGTCAGAGGTGTCTATGCAGGAAAAGAGGAGTTCTTCCGCACAAGAAAACTATTACACGAAAGATTTGTCCGTTGGGATTAAACTCTAATGTTGCAATGTGTAAAGAAATATTGCAAATCAGGAACCAACGATTAATCACAATTTGATATAATTTTATAATTTTCTAATAAAAAATAACTTTAAAGTATTAGATATTGATGGTTACGCTTCTTCAAATAATTTAATTTAAAATTTTACATATAAAATTTATCTTATAGACACATAGAGAGTTGTATTTCAATATGATTTCATAATTAGTTAGATAAAGATGAGATAAAAATATGTACATTTATTTTAGATAAAATAAAAATGTTTTTAAATGTATTACAACAATAATTTTGACACTATATATATTTAAAAAATGATTTTGTTTAAAATATATATAGATAAAAGAAAATTATATAACGATTCATCTAACTTCTAGATAATATTATTTTTAAGACTGCTTATGTATATTAACACAGTTACAAAAAAATGTAAATTATAAAGGTTATAAATTATAAATATAAATAATTATAAACTTGGCAAACTTGATTTCGACGTAACTAGCAATTTTATTCAATACTTTCACGAAAATTCTATAACATAATATTACACAATAGTTTTTACCAATGTTGAAACATACAAGAACATATTTAAATGTTAAGTTAATAATATAAATATAAATTTTATAAACATACCCATCAATTAAAATGAGATTAACGCAACATAACACCTGTCTTATTTAAAATTAATAGTTAAAAGAGGAACACGTCCCATCGCTATGATGTTTCGTCAACGACTAAATTTAAAACGCAACACTAAACAATCTTTATTATTTTGTCATAAATATTTGTCAGATTATCAGTGTCTTTCTGTAGGTTAACAGTATTATCATACTTCTTTATGAAGAACATTTCAGCAATCTCTCTCTTTCTTATATGTTTCTCATTATGTAAAATGGTCGGTGATTTCCAATCAACGTCATGTCCAAAATCACATCTATGTTTACTCAAAATCGAATGATTAGACTCATGTAATTTAATATTGCTAGCATGAAAACCCAGATAGCCAATTGATATCAGAAAGAATTCTTAAAGTTTTCTTCTTCAAGATTTGGACATCCAAAAATTGGTTTCGAAAGCCAACATAAGGAGATCAGAAAGAGCTCTTATGCGTCGTATTTAGAGAAAAAAAAGATTTCTTCTGACAGTCATCGAAAAGATGATTTTTTTGAGATATCTTGTAATAGAAATCAAAAAGATTACTTTTTTGAGATATCTCGTAATAGAAATCAAAAAGATATATTAAATTAGATCTTTTTAGAAGTTTATGTTGATGATGCCAATAAAACTTATTCTAAAACATTCGAGACACAAAAAAAATGTTTTTAATAAAATATTTAGCAAAATTCCTAAAAGGGGTTTTTTGATGAAAGACAAGAGACAATTTTTTCCTTCATATTATATTCATCCTTTATTCTCATATACGAGGTGTGTTCAAAAAGTATCGCAAATTTTGAATTTCCGCGGGTTACGTATATTCGATTTTCGATTTTTTTGTGGCGTTATGTTGGTACTCATGTTTCTCATTTATGCCGACAAGTACGGCCATTTTGAATGTTTAGTTAATTTTTGACAGCTGCTTTGCTTGCACGTGTTTTGGCTCGTCTTCGATTTTTGCCTATTCCAAAAAATGGATCAAAGAATCTGTATCAAATTTTGTGTGTTGTGAACCCATGATTCGTCACCAGTTATGACCCTCTGGAGCAAATTTGGGTAGTCGCGGACAGAGTCCAACATCTCCTGAGCAATGTTAATGCGATGCTGTTTTTGGTCGAAATTGAGCAATTTTGGTACAAATTTCGCGGCGACCCGTGTCATGCCCAAATCATTGGTAAAAATCGAATGGCACGAGCCAATCGATATGTTTAGGTTCTCAGCAACTTCTCTAACGGTGATTCGACGATTGACCAATACTATTTTCTTCACTTCATCAATGTTTTCGTCTGTTGTTGACGTGCTCGGGCGTCCGGCACGCTCTTCGTCGTTCACATCTTCTCGGCCCTCGGAAAACATTTTGTACCACCGATAAACGTTGCCTCGGTCCAAGGTAGCTTCACCATATGCCACAGTCAACATTCGGAATGCGTCCGCGCACTTAATTTTGTTTTTCACACAAAATTTGATACAGATTCTTTGATCCATTTTTTGGAATAGGCAAAAATCGAAGACGAGCCAAAACACGTGCAAGCAAAGCATCTGTCAAAAATTAACTGAACATTCAAAATGGCCGTACTTGTCGGCATAAATGAGAAACATGAGTACCAACATAACGCCACAAAAAAATCGAAAATCGAATATACGTAACCCGCGGAAATTCAAAATTCGCGATACTTTTTGAACACACCTCGTATTTCTCTTCCGAGAGTTTATTTGCTAAATATTTTAGCAGGGATTTTGAATATGTTGAGAGTAAATATTGAAGCTTAAAGGAAAATTCTTATTAATATGAGAAATATTCACAAACAAAAATATACGATAATATTATATATATGCCTATTTAGGGGTTACTATATATACATCTACATACATACATATATATATATATATATATATGTGTGTGTGTGTGTGTGTGTATTTTGAATACTAAAATACAAATATAAACTTTTTTAAACATTATATATTTATATTAATATATAAAATATAATATAATATATTTTTATAATATAAAATGCTTTTTATGATTTTTAATTAACTATAATAATTAAAAAATTTATTGAACTTTAAATGATTTGATTAAATAAAAAAAATATTAATTTATAATAAAATAAACATTTTTAATATATATTTATAGATTAATATATATTAAATTAAAATCGTAAATATAATAAAACTTTAATAGAAATAAAAATGTGAAGAAGAAAAATAAACTATTATGAAAAAAATAATAATATTAAAATAAAATATTATGAAATAGAAAAAATAATATAAATTTTTATGCCAAAATTTTAAAATTATATTTGAGCGTGTTTTTTTCTATATAACGAACTCGATCACTTGCATGTTGTAGCCATTTTTGAATTGTATCTTGTACGTCAAAGATTGTACAATTACGCCCGGAATTGATCATAGTCTCTGAAACTAAAAATTATATAGTTAGAAAATAAGTATACAATTAAAATATATTCATACTAACACTTCATGATTGGCAATTTTTATGAGATTCATCAAGGAATTTGTTATTGTAATTCATGAATAAAGAATATTATTATATGTATATTGTCGTATATAAGCTTGTGTAATAATTTTAGTTTTAAAATAAACTACATAAATACTTTTTAACAAATGGTATTTGTAAAAATGAAAAAAGTTACAATAAAAACAGGAAATAAATTTTTTAACGTTAAATTTTTAAAACTTTAATGATAACGTTTATTAATATTACTACTCTATGTTAAACAACTGTGGTTATTTTAGACATTATCACATCTACTACTAATTTTATTGTTATTAATGTATACTGATTTTATTTTTATTATTTTTATTACTTTTATTTTATTATTTTTATTACTTTAATTACTATTATTTTATTATTTAATAAATAAAATAATAATAATATAATTCAAAGAAAAATATAAAAGTGTATATATGACAATTATTATGTCCACAAACTTCATATCTCTTACTTTAATAGTTTTTTTCTGTCCTGTCCATGATAATTTACATGACAATTCATTATTTAATATTAATGTCAAAGCTTGTCGAACATGTTTTTTAACATCTTTACCACCAATATTTTTAATTATTTTTTTCTGAAAAATAATACAATAAATGTTTGTATTATTATATAATAAAAAACAGTAAATTATAGACCTTAAATCAAAATGGTTAGTAAATTGTAGTAAAACAGCTTTTATGTTTATTTAAAAAAAATAACAAATAATAAATTGTAGATATATTTCTTATACAGATAAATAAATAAATAGTAAGATAGATATACATATAGATTAGATAATCAACGTAATTAAAAATTATACATAATTATGAGCATTTTTTTTATATTGTAAAATTAAAAAACAAATCTTTAAAAAAATTTAGAAACGATAATACATAAAATACTTACATATTGTGCACGAGCTATTGCATCTTTTCTTAACAATTTATTAAAATTTTCTAATTCTTGAACTGTAACAATCGGAAATTGTGGTAATATATTTTCATTATTTCGCTGCGGTTCATTACTATAGAAATCTATTAAATGCATTTCAATAGAGTTTATTTTATGCAAAATAACTTGCATATTATGACGGCATGTTTCTGCAAATAGAAACGTGGTGTTAATCAGTTAACTTGGGTAAGTTAATATATTTCGATTACAGTTTACGGACTAGTCTCTCGTATTCTTGATAAAATATCCAGTCCTATAATTTCTATGTGTATAAATACATTATATATATTATTATGAATATTTTGTATCTCATATTCTTTGTTGATATTATAAAATTAATTTATAATAAATGCAATTTGATCATATGTTAAACATTTTTGGTTATGTTAACTTTGGAGTCGGTTATATTATCAAAAAATTGGTTTTATATTCATTACTTTAATATTTTATATCTTGTATTTTTTGTAGCATTTATTGTTTAATTAATATTTACATCATAAACTTACCTGAATCATAAAGCAATCGACAACACACGATTATTATACGTTAATTGTAGCTGCATATAAAGAACACGTGAAAGCACTGAGTATATACTATACACTGACACTGGAACACAATATACATATTAATATAATGCGCAAGCGCGCGAATAAATCTAAAATACATCATATACAAGATAACGTTCTGTTGTCTTCAATAAAAAATCCATAAAATTAGCTGAAAAAAGATTTCTTACTGATCTCGTAAAATAATTTCTCAAACAAGATATCTTAAAGAAATCTTATAATAGACTTCTACAAATTTAAATCTATTAGAAATTATATTGAGAGCTCGGAAAGCAATCTTTGATAATATTTCTAATTGACATGTCTTTCTGACATTCGTGCTATCTGGGAAGACATTTATGCACTAGAGTAAATGAACATGCTAGCAATATTAAATTACATGAGTCTAATCATTCGGTTTTGAGTAAACAGATGTGATTTTGGACATGACTTTGATTGGAAATCACCGACTATTTTACATAATGAGAAACATGTAAGAAAGAGAGAGATTGCTAAAATGTTCTTCATAAAGAAGCATGATAATACTGTTAACCTACAGAAAGACACTGATAATTTGACAAATATTTACGACAAAATAATAAAGATTGTTTAGTGTTGCGTTTCAAATTTAGTCGTTGACGAAACATTATAGCGATGGGACGTGTTCCTCTTTTAACTATTAATTTTAAATAAGACAGGTGTTATGTTGCGTTAATCTCATTTTAATTGATGGGTATGTTTATAAAATTTATATTAATATTATTAATAATAAGAATATTTTTAAGTCAGCTCTTTAATTTTTAAACAACAATCTACACTTCATTCCTCTCGACTAAAGAGCTAAACGCGATGTTATTGCGACAATTAAGAAAGAAAGAAAATTTGGAAACTAAGGAATTTGAATCCTATGGTTGGGATTTCAGAAATTCCCCTTGTTCTTTCTCTTAACATCCCCTGTAAAGAAATAGGCGAGAAAAATATTGGTCCGAAAGTCGGCTGGAATAGGGAATCGAACCCGAGACCTTCCGCTTGCCGGGCGACTGCTCTTCCAGCTGAGCTATTCAGACACTTACAAATCAATATTTCTCTCAATGTTTATACCCCCCACCCCCCACCAAGGCGTCGTAATTAGGTCCAAACGCGACGGCAAGCGGAAGGTCTCGGGTTCGATTCCCGATTCAGCCGACTTTCGGACCAATATTTTTCTCGCCTATTTCTTTACAGGGGATGTTAAGAGAAGGAACAAGGGGAATTTCTGAGATCCCAACCATATGATTCAAATTCCTTAGTTTCCAAATTTTCTTTCTTTCTTAAGGGGATGCCGGAGAGACGGCCGAATTTCGCTAGGTTAGCACCACACATATCTAAACATATGCACGTATACACATATACACATGATAGGTTAGCACCACACATGTCTAAACATATGCACGTATACAACACATATGCGTGAAAATTTCCTGCACCGATTTCGTATTTATTAGGCTTTTAAACTTATATCTAAAAATATACTAATTTTTCTTCATTCAATTTCTAGTCGGAACCTATCTTATTTTGTACGTACAAACAGCAGAACTTTTATATTAAACAATTATTTTTTTTGACCTGACGACAGAAGTCGATAAAGAAATTTTAGTTTTTAAATTTTTTTTTGTTTTTAACATAAAATCAGTAGGTTCCCACTTTGTTTCTGTACGTGTTTTAATTGTGGAAAAGCATTTATTATTTTATTAAACCAATAAAAAGATTTTGGTGCAGAAAAATCTATAATCATCTGATCGATAAAACAAACATCCGGCATCCCTTTCATTGTCGCAATAACATCGCGTTTGGCTCTTTAGTCGAGAGGAATGAAGTGTAGATTGTGGTTTATATTATTAACTTAACATTTAAATATGTTCTTGTATGTTTCAACATTAGTAAAAACTATTGTGTAATATTATGTTATAGAATTTTCACTTGATCAGAACCACAACCAAATGGTCGAAACGTCGTGAAAGTATTGAATAAAATTGCTAGTTACGTCGAAATCAAGTTTGCCAAGTTTATTTTCACCACTAGCGTCCAATATTAATTTTGATTGATAAATAATTATATAATGCATTCATATTTTAATTTATAATTTTTATCATATATTGCTTAAGTTATACTGCGTAAGTATTTTTGTGGTATGACATTAAAGACGTAGAAAATATAGATGTTTATCTTACGTTTTGTCAGAAATTTGTGTGCCAAAATTAGAAAAAGAAATCAATGTCTATGATCCCCCTTTATTTTTTCATTCGAGAGACAAAACCATATTTCCATTTTTATTTCTTTTTCTAATTTTGGCGTAAAAATTGTTCAATATCCGCAATCTATATTTCCTACATCTATTGGTTTGACCCTAAATCAAATTATCTGAACATTATTCTAAATAATTTAGTAAATATAACACTGTTTTTTATTTAAGATGCAGTTATAGATAATACATATTTTTTATATGTATACATATATAAAGATAAGATGACGCCAAAACTTTATCTAGTATATATGTACTGATACTGAGTATATATGTACACATCATTGAAAAAAATCAATGATTTTAATCTTTTAAAAATTTTTCTTTAAAAAAAATGTATGTAAAAGCTATACAATATATAGCGCGTTACTATTATTATATTTATAGGAGATGCTCGCTTAGAATAAGAAATTATAATAAATTCGATTCTTGTTCTGCTCTCCATTGTTAACATTTATTCAAAGTTTTTCTTGTTATACAAAATATTATTAAATTTCTTTAGATAATTTGGATTTCGTTTACGACATAAGTTTTCCTTGTTACACAAAATATTATTAAATTTCTTTAGATAATTTGGATTTTGTTTCCGACGGATCTCTGTCTGGGTAGCTACGTTTTGATACCTTCTTTTTGGCCACTCTCTGGAGAGATACGAGGTGGTTTCCTCCACGGGATAGTTGAGAAGGTCTCCTCCGGATGCTGAGGACTCACTTTTAGTAATCCGCCGAGGGGACTGGCGTTGAGTTCTAATTGAAGGTCCTCCTCGGAGTAAATAGAACAGTTGTTTCGGTGTCTGTTCTCCTGATCGTTGGCCGTGGGCTGATTTCGGCGTCCGTATGCCAGGTGGCTGGCTTCTGACCGACTCCGGCGTTTCTACGTTAGAAGATCGGTTGGGAGAAGGCTTCGGCATCTGTATGTCAGGAAGCTTACTTCTGATCAGCTTCAGCGTCTCTACGCAAGGAGATCTGTTGGAAGAAGGTTCCGGCGTCTGCACGCCAGGAAGCTGGCTGCTGATTGGCTCCGACGTTTGCACGCCAGGAAGCCAGCTAGTGGTTCGAATTCGCGATTTCTCTGGAATCCGGATGATGGACCCTAATCTCGGGAGATTTCGTGGCGACGAGCAAGCTTGGTCCTGAAAAGGACCTGAAGCTACTGCCTCAACGTATTTTGATGAACTGGCTTCTGATCGGTTCTTTTTCACCGCTTTATGTAGCGGGAGAGGACGGGTTCGCTTTCGGACGGTCAAGTCTTCTGATGGCGTAATTCGCAAACAAATTGTCCAACGCAAGTTCTTTTTACTTTTTCAAACGTCGGCCGCCATGGAAAAGCCATGGAGAAGATTAGGTAATTAATTCTCCGCGGAGGATCTTCTTTTATGTTTGCGTGGGAAGATTTCTCATGAGGAATCTTCTCCCGCTCTGTGCCGCTTAGCGACGTTCGATACATGTTTTATTACACCGCGGGAGATCTTCCTATATGCTTGCACGGGAGGATTTCAACTATGGACTGCTTTTTCACGGCGCTCAGTACTTCGCGCATTCCGCTTTATAATATATGTGTGGCATATGCCGCCACAAATATTTCGCTGTATTATGACAAAAAATTCTGATTCACGTAAATAACATAAATCTCTAAAAACTCACCTTTAAGAAAAGGTAAAAAAAGGCGACCAGTTAAGGGCACGCCGTTAACAAAAATTATCCATTGCAAACCCATGTAGAATCCTATTCTATTGCAAACCCATGTAGAATCCTATGAAAAATTAATCATTGCAAACCCATGTAGAATTCTAGGCAAAATTAACCATTGCAAACCCATGTAGAATCGTACCCATTGCAAACCTATGTGGAATCCTATGAAAAATTAACCATTGCAAACCCATGTAGAATCCTATGAAAAATTAACCATTGCAAACCCATGTAGAATTGTATTAAAAATTATCCATTGCAAACTTATGTAGAATCCTACATTGCAAACTCATGTACAATAGAATTGTATGAAAAATTATCGATTATAAACCCATGTACAATTGTAACAAAAGTAATGAAATAAAAAAAATTGCGCCATGTGAAAGTAGAAACTTGTACCAGTGGAAAATTAAAGTTGCAAACATATATAGAGTCGTATAATGAATCAGTAAAAATTTAAATTTGCAAATGTAGAATCGTACCATAAAAAAACTTATCTTTAAAAAAAAAAGATAAACAAGATGCCAAGTCCATGCGCCATGTAAAAAAATGTTAAACAAAAAAGTATTTTAAAATTAAAAAATCTATCAATTGACAAAAATTTATGTTCTAAAATTAATATCTCTACAAAAAGTAATGTCCAAAAATTGCACGAATAAATAAACATTTTTATAAAAAATTAAAATTGAAAAACTTATGCAAATTTAAAATTAATATAAAATAAAAAAAATAAAAAAATTTTAGTTAAAAAAACTGGGCGCGCTGCTAAGTTTCAAAATTACAATGCACCTTAAAGTAACATTAATTAATTTAAACACAAAACATATTTTAACTGCAATGAGTTTAAAAGTAACAATTTAATTTTAATATCATTAAAATATTATTTAGCAATATTAGAATATTAGGTATTTCTTTTAAATATATCGTCTATTTATACATTACAAATGATATTGAAATGTATAATTATAGTATATAAATAGATACAATAAAATGAAAAATTGTCAGTTCTTTCATATTTCAGGTTATCATTTTAAACATTTATGACAAATTTGACAAACAAATCTTATTTTTCTTATTAAATAAATTTAATTAATTAATTTATTTTTGTTTATTTTTATTTATTTTGTCATATAAATCAATTTTATTTGTATACGTATTCAAAATGAAGGTATTTAATTTATTTTTTAAAATGAAAACGTTCATCAAACATACAAGAAAAACTACGTACAAGAACTACTCAACAATATAATTATACATGTAAAGAATTTTATCTTAAGAATTACCCTAAAAATCATGATAATTGTGGCACAATATTAGAAAAATTTTATAAGTTCCTCGGAATTTCTAAAAAAATACCTTTTTTAAAAAAAAGGTAAAAAAAGGGCGCCAAGTTTACGCGTCATGTGTTAAAGTGTTTTATAAAAAATATAAAACTTTTATGTTGTAAAATTAATTATAAAAAATATAAAACTTTTATGTTGTAAAATTAATACTAATATGAACTATATATATTCAATTAACAAAATAGTATTTAATTGAACGATTTAATCAAGTTAAATACTATTTTTTTTCAATGTACTAAGTAAGTCGGATATTTCATATCTATTGTTGTTTTTCTCTCTCTCTGTTTTCTTCTATGCAAACGAGTAACACGTCGTTGTAATATAAGATCATATGATCAGAACATAAAAATGTAAATTAAAATCATAAGGTTATATAACTACATTATGCATTAATGTAACTCTATTGATAAAAAAGTATGACAATAATAATCCTTGTTTTTTTTCTTATTATTTACTCAGATTTTTTGTCTATCTTATAAGATAAACACTTTAGAGATTGAATATTTCAAGTAAACTAATTGTAAATAAATTTCACATTAATGCATATAGATGTTTAAATAGATGTTTATAATATTATAATTAAATAGATGTTAAAATAGATGTTTAATCACGAATGTACTAAATAAGTACACAAGACGAACAGTGAGTGAGTGAGTGAGTGAGTGAGAATAAGAGTGTGTGTGAGAGAGAGAGAGAGAGAGAGAGAGAGAGAGAGAGAGTTGCTGTTAATTAACGCGTCTAATAATTAATCTTATGTCTAATAAAAAATGACTAAAGAAAGAAGAAAAAAAAGAAGAAAAAAGATTTTTCTGGAGAAATTGATAAAACTGCGATGCTGCGAGCAGAAATTTATAATTTGCAGAAGCAACTGTCAGATGTAATTGCAAATTCCTCCATTGCACCACAGACTTCCTCTACAGTAACATCATCTGCTCCGCAGACTACTTCTACGTCCACATTAGTTGCACCGTAGACTACCTCTACAGCCACATTATCTGCTCCGCAAACTACTTCTACATCCACATTAGCTGCACCGCAGACTACCTCTACAGCCACATTATCTGCTCTGCAGACTACTTCTATGTCTACGTTTGTTGCACCACAGACTACATCTACATCTGCTGCACCGCAAACTGCCTCTGCATCTACTTTAAAAGGACCATCTTTTACAGTAAATAATTTCGAAAAACGTCCACCAAGATTCTCGAAGGTTCTTCTCCACTATAAGAATAATAAAGAAATATAAAATATATATATAATATATATACAATATATATATATATATATATATATATATATATAAATTCTACAAAAAAAGTAATGTCTAGATTACTATAAAAAGTTTTTTATTTATTAAAGTTCTTCATCTCTTACTTAAGATTTCTGATCTCCAATATATGCATTTCAAATTAATATAATTTATATTTGTTCAAATAATATTTATATTTCTAAAAAAGATTTGATGATATTTTGAAGTTTCTAACAATAAATAAAAATGATAAAATATACAATATTTTCCTTTTTTTTTTTTTTATTTTTTGTATCTCCATTACTTATCAGCAAATGGAATATCGAATGTAGAATCCCATAAATTTTGGACTGAAAAACTGGGCATAATATGTCATCCTTGTTTGCATCTGTGGGACGGATTTTGCTTGTGGTTCTTCGATTAAATGATGATGCGGTATAGTTATTAAAATACTCCACCAAGTATACTTTCAATTCAACTGTCCATTTGATTGATCGAGTCATTCTAAGATCTTTCAGGATGACATTGCGAGGATAACGAGGGAAAAGTTGCTGAAACTAACAAAGAATATTTTTTTTGCTATTTTTGCTATATAGCTAACTAATATATACAAATTTTTTTTTATAAATTGAAGCTTAAGTACCTGTCTTGTCATAGTATCCATTTGGGAATTAGTATGTGCCAATGTAGAGATGTTACCACATACTCTATTATGCGACACATTGACAGAAAAACTAGGCAACCAAGATACATATCTTGAGCCATCAAGGAAAAGAAAGAAATAATTGCCATTTCTTCTCGTAGAAGTTTGTGACTCAGGCGGTATTTCTGTTATTCTCTCTGTGATTTGCTTGTATACTCAATCTGGTATATCCTCTCTGTGATTTGCTTGCATACTCAAGGCCAATCGACAAGTGAGACATGGTGTCCTGTTCTAACCAGGATTGCAAGCATGAATTGTGAAATAAGTATGCACAGAGCAACTTACAAGCGCTTTCCATCCTTTCCCAGCATATTACACAATTATCCATCTTTTCCCAGCATATTGCGCAATTATTTTATCAGAATTCTCGGCTAATTCCTCTTGTGAAGCCATTGGATAACTAAATGAAAAAGTTATCAAAAAAATCTTTAACAATTTGTTTTTTATATTATACATATAAAAATATAATAAAATAATTACCTGATTTTTATAAATTTCTTTTTCCATCACATATCACATCAAATCACATCATCACATCAAAATCAAAATACGTGCCTAGCCTAGCCAACATAACCTCGCACGCTGCCAATATGGCAGAGCGCCACTATCGCCGTCTGTTGTAAAACGTGAGAATTGGACATTTCCAATACATGCATCTATTGCATGTGTTGTGTACGTGTGATATATGTGTGCGCATGTGTTGTATACGTGTGAATACGTGTAGCACGATACTACTATGTATGCGTGGTCGATGATGATAATGATAATGATGACGGGGACGTTTCTTAAAAGAAATTTTTCATATTTCGACTTTGCATTTATATATCTCTGCTTACAAATCACGTAGAGCAGAAATAAAGACATTTTTATTATATAATTCGAACTCAATCTATCGATTAAGTCTAGTATAAACTCGATTGCTTCAGCCGTTATTGAGGATTTGAAATATTATAAAGACTCAAATGTCCGACTCGCGTTAAGATACACGGTGTCTCGGCTACGCCCTTAACTGGTCGCGAGACACTACCGTGTCTCCTAATTATATATTATATTTATAAATATATGTATGCATATTACATAAAGTATAAGAGTAAATTTTTTTTCAACTGATGACATGATCAACAAATTAATTATAAAAAGTTTCTAACATGACCATTTAAATGTATCTATTGTTTAAAAATAGTATTTTTTTAAATACTGTAGCTGTGCTATCAAAAGCGCGTTTATACACACACACACACACACACACACACACATTCAATGCCAGGAATATTTTACTATAATATTATGCACTATAATATTATGCTGGAGAGTAAATTCTTGAATTTATATATAGATACTTCGACATTATAAAATGTAGAACATCTGATTGTGATATGTATAAAAATATATTTAATATGTATAAAAAAGTTATAAATTTAAAAAACATGTAATATTACAAAAAATAAAAGTGTATAATATTAAAAAAACGACCAATACTGGACTACAAATGCTTTATTTCAATCAAAGTGTCATGACGTTTCAACCTGTGATTTAGGTCCTTCTCAAATGAGTTGAAAAATTATATATAATTGTGTACCATTACAATAAAATAAGATTTAAAGCAGCAACAAAAAATTACGTACATACGTTATGAACATACGTTCATCGGTATGGACGGTACGTAAATGCTCTTTTCCATTATATCCTTCCTAACAAAACTTTTCCCGCATTTGTCGCATCAGTGATTATTTTCATAGTGGATGTGATTTAGGTGCCGAATCAGATTGGAAAATTTACTGAATTCCTTACAGCAGAAAGAGCACATGTACTCTGTTTTATCTTCGGTATCACAGAAGCAGTTCTGAAAGAAAAAAAAATTTATTACAAAGTTTACAAATCTTTGCTGTATCATTGATGGATGCAACCCTTTCGGTTTTGGATTGCTTGACATTATCTTCCAGACACGCATTAAATTTATTCACTTTGGCAGTGCATACCTTTGGGATGTCCTTCGTCTTTTTCGCGAAACTTGCGTAGGTCTGTCTAACAGTCGATACTTTATCATTTCTAGTTTTGTTTCTCTGCTTGCCATTTGATTCATCCGACAAATGCATTTTAAGAGAGAAGATACACTTTGAATTTTCGTCGAATAGTTTGTCTTTTCAGTTTATTAATTATTTTTATTAGTGTGTTTTTCGTCGAATATGGATTTTTATCTAATAAAGTATAAGAAAATAATCCTACTGGTCAACTGTCCAATGGCACAAAATCTATTTCCTTAATCTAAAAAATAAAAAGTTACATCAAACATTATGTCAAACTATATTAATATTACAAATCTTTATTATATTATATAGTATTTTATTAGTGGTGTTTTAATTTTTATTATGTAAAAAAAGTAATAAAAATCAAATTATGTTGTTCATGAAAAATTTGTTTTTGAGTAGGTAATTTTAAAAATATATTTTTTTATTAATCTATAAAAATTATTTTTCTTATTTAACATATGTGTGCGTATATTCTTCAAAATATATTTATTTTGATACAATTTTTTTACAAATTATCCTTCTCTTTAGTTAGAAAAAGTATGTTAACAACAAAAGTCCAAAATATATCCGATTCTCTTATCTTTTTTCTAAGATAAAATTTTACAAAGTTTTATTTGATTAAATTATTAGTTGACTTAGTTAAAAAAGAATTATGTTCCGTTGTATTTATGATATATTTATGTTAATTTTTTTAATATTGATTGATATTACATTACTATGAAAAAAGGACATAGCAGGATAAGCATACGAAGTGTATTCAAAAAGTATCGCGAATTTTGTGTTTTTTCAAAAATTATTTATTTATTCATGAATATCTATTTTGTCCCCTTCAAAGTAATCCCCACCACATATTATACACTTGTGCCAACGTTTTTTCCAATCCTCGAAGCACTTCAAAAAATCATTTTTTGTGATCTTGTTCAGCTCCTCCTTCGATGCCGTCTTTATCTCCTCAATCGTAGCGTAGCGTCGTCCTTTCATGGGCCTCTTCAGTTTCGGGAACAAGAAAAAGTCACAGGGGGCCAGATCTGGGGAATACGGTGGCTGTGGCATTATTAGTGTGTTGTTTTTGGCCAAAAATTCGCGCACAAGCAACGATGTGTGAGCAGGGGCGTTATCATGGTGCAAAAGCCAATTTTTGTTCTTCCACAAATCCGGGCGTTTCTGGCGGATTGCTTCGCGCAATTTGCGCATAACTTGCAGGTAATATTCCTTATTGACCGTTCTACCCTGTGGCAAGAACTCATGATGCACCACGCTCCTGCAATCGAAAAAACTGTAAGCAAAACTTTCACATTTGACCGAACTTGGCGCGCTTTTTTCGGTCTTGGCTCGTGCGGCAGCTTCCATTGGGATGATTGAGCTTTGGTTTCCACGTCATAACCATAAACCCATGATTCGTCACCAGTTATGACCCTCTGGAGCAAATTTGGGTAGTCGCGGACAGAGTCCAACATCTCCTTAGCAATGTTAATGCGATGCTGTTTTTGGTCGAAATTGAGCAATTTTGGTACAAATTTCGCGGCGACCCGTGTCATGCCCAAATCATTGGTAAAAATCAAATGGCACGAGCCAATCGATATGTTTAGGTTCTCAGCAACTTCTCTAACGGTGATTCGACGATTGACCAATACTATTTTCTTCACTTCATCAATGTTTTCGTCTGTTGTTGACGTGCTCGGGCGTCCGGCACGCTCTTCGTCGTTCACATCTTCTCGGCCCTCGGAAAACATTTTGTACCACCGATAAACGTTGCTTCGGTCCAAGGTAGCTTCACCATATGCCACAGTCAACATTCGGAATGCGTCCGCGCACTTAATTTTGTTTTTCACACAAAATTTGATACAGATTCTTTGATCCATTTTTTGGAATAGGCAAAAATCGAAGACGAGCCAAAACACGTGCAAGCAAAGCAGCTGTCAAAAATTAACTGAACATTCAAAATGGCCGTACTTGTCGGCATAAATGAGAAACATGAGTACCAACATAACGCCACAAAAAAATCGAAAATCGAATATACGTAACCCGCGGAAATTCAAAATTCGCGATACTTTTTGAACACTCCTTGTATATGTGCTGCCCCCGCTAGGATCTAGTTGAAATTTTTACAATAAGTTGACATGGATGTGAGATTAAATTTCCCAAAAGATTATATCTGAAAAAAATTTTTATGGGAGTCATGAGAGTAAGAAGAAAAATGGAAAAGATTTATTTTTTCAAAAACGACTGAACCGATTTTGATGAATAAAATATGTTATAGGTTTCAATGCTATAATGTTATTAAAAAAATACGGAATTTTTTTTCACAAAATACGAGTAAAAAAAATTGATAAAATATTTTTGAATTTTTTTATGGGATGCACTTGAAGCACTATCACCATTTTTTCTCTAAAAAATCTTTAAATACTCTAAAATAATGTGTTCGAGTTTCATAACGATCGGAAGAGTAATACATAGTTTTAAAAAATGAAGATCTTGAGTGCGTTGCGTGCGCCGTATGGCACGCTATACACTAAGCGCCATGAATGCCTTTCCATCTGAATTTGCGCGCAATACATATACGCATGCAAATTCAAATAAATTCAAGTGAGAAAGCATGGTAAATAGCTTCAGATAGCTTCAGGCATTCATGACGCTTAGTGTATAACAGGTATATGTAGCACTGTAGCATTCATTTTTTATCACGTCAATTATTCCTGCGATCTTCACTTGTTTCTTTTGCTGTTCAGTAAGTATTCTCATTGTTGACGTGTTGAGTTCTTTTGAGTTCTTTTTGTTGTATTGTGTTTTTCCTCATGTGCATTTTTTTCAGCTAAAAATACTTGCTTTGGATTTTTGTCATATTTAATTTGACTTGTCATAGCAAGAAATGTCTGTGACAAATAACAATCCTAAATATATTGGATGTAATAAGTTTTTATTTAAAGTACGTGAAGAAAAAAATTTAAACTAAAGATGAAGCAATGAATTTTTCTAACAAACTTCAACGAACAATTGTTGTTAATCATATCTTGTGTTCAAAATGTCAAGTTTTTCAATATAAAAAGGAGAAGTTTGATGTTGACTGCTTGATTTCTGAGAATGAGATCGATGAATCACAATCAACTAATAATCCAACAATAATTATTCGACTCGAATCTAAAGAAGAATCAAATATTGAGAGAATTGAAGTTCTAATTAAAAGAACTGTTTCAACTCATAAATACTGTTGTCTTTGTACTGCCACAACGAATCTCACAGTTATTCCAGAAGAAGCTCGAATGCAATTTTATATTAAGATGACAATACACATACCAGCAGGTAATCGATGCTGCCGAACTCACTTAATCAAGAATCGATTTTACGACAAAGATCTTGGTCTTTTAGAGATGTACTCTAATTCGTCAAGTCCTTCGGAATGATCGAGAATGATGGAAAATCTCGCAATCAAATGTGATTCCACCCTCTATGATAAGTTTGGAGATTATACTCTTTCCGAAAAGCAACTGCTTGTTTTCACAGGATTAAACTGGGAAAATATCATACTTTTGAAAAGTATGACTTCAATGCGAAACAGACAGACACGTCAATCTGCTGTACGTGGAGGACGAACACGGAGTGGGGCATTTCACATGCATTAAAAATCTGTCTCGCCTCGTGGGCTCACAACTGAGCAAAAAGAAATGTAAAAAATTTATATGCGATCGGTAAGTATATATATATTTATTAAAACTTAAATTATACTAATAATTTTAAATAAAATTTTAAATAAAATCACAATCTCCACTTGATTCCTCTCGACCAATCGAGCCAAACGCGATGTTAATGCGACAATTATGAAAGAAAGAACATTCGGAAAACTAAAGAATTTGAATCCTATGGTTGGGATCTCAAAAATTCCCCTTGTTCCTTCTCTTAACATCCCCTGTAAAGAAATAGGCGAGAAAAATATTGGTCCGAAAGTCGGCTGAATCGGGAATCGAACCCGAGATCTTCAGCTTGCCGGGCGACTGCTCTTCCAACTGAGCTATTCAGACACGAATAAATATTCTTCTCAATGTTTATACCCCCCACCCATCCAAAGCGTCGTAATTAGGTCCAGACGCAACGAACAATAATGAGAATACTTATTAAGTCAGCTCTTTTAATTTTTAAAACCACAATCTCCACTTGATTCCTCTTGTGGTTTTAAAAATTAAAAGAGCTGACTTAATAAGTATTCTCATTATTTTAAATAAAATTTTTATTTTTTACAGATGTTTACACTATTTCGGAGCGGCGGATAAATTGCAGGCGCATACGGAAGATTGCGGGAAACTGAACGACTGTGCTATCCGGTTGCCGAGCGAGAATGACAAGTGGCTCAGCTTTGACAATTTCACGAGGAAAGAGCGGCTTCCGTTTGTGGTGTTCGCCGACCTCGAGTGTGTTTTAGTAAAGACCAAAGATGCCAAAAATTATCAACACCGTCAAGTGTTCAGCATCGCGTATTACGTACAGTGTTCGTACGACAGTTTGTTGTCAGCGTACAATTCCTGCCGTAGTGTTGATTGCGTCGCGTGGTTTGCCGAACAGCTTAAAAATTTAGCAATTCGTGTAAAAAATATTTTAACGACCAATGTCCCCATAGTAAATTTAACGCCTGACGAGTGGTTAAAATTTCGCACCACGACGCATTGCCACATTTGTGAGAAACCGTTTGACGAAGATGATACACGCGTCCGCGATCATTGCCACCTCACCGGGCGGTACAGGGGTCCCGCGCACTCAAATTGTAACTTAAATTACAAAGAATCATTTTGTATAGTCTTTCACAATCTGTCCGGCTACAACGCGCATTTCATTATCGAGGACATAGCCACAGCGTTCGAAGGAGAAATCGAATTCTGCCGATAACAAAGGAAAAATATATATCATTCTCGAAAACTGTTAGATTGACGCAAGACAATAATTCGGAAAATTATATTAAATTACGGTTTAACGATTCGTATAAGTTTCTCAGCGCTAGTCTCGACAAATTAGCGTCATTTTTTAATAAAGATAAACTAAAAATTTTACATTTGGAATATCAAAATTTATCGACAGATACGTTTAATTTATTGACACGGAAGGGCGTCTTTCCGTACAAATATATAGACTGTGTGGAGAGGTTACAAGACACATGTTTACCACCGCGCAACTCATTTTACAGTTCCCTGACCGGCGACACAGTATCCGAGAGTGATTACGCGCACGCCGAGACCGTCTGGAGCCGATTCTCCCTTCGAACGCTAGGCGAATATAGCGATTTATATTTAAAAATTGATGTCTTGTTATTGACCGATATATTTGAAAATTTTCGCGACAGTTGTATAAAAAGTTATAGACTCAATCCCACGTATTATTATACTCCCCGGATATACATGGAACGCCATGTTAAAACATACAAATATAAAATTTGAATTATTAACAGACATTGACATGGTAATGTTTGTCGAACGGGGTATACGCGGCGGCCTTAGTCAATGTTCAGGCCGATACACACAGGCTAATAACAAGTACATGCAATCGTACGACCCATCGAAACCCTCATCTTATCTCATGTATTTTGATGTAAATAATTTGTACGGATGGGCAATGTGTCAACCATTGTCGTATGCCGATTTTCTGTGGGTCGACGATGTATCGAATTTTGATATATCATCTATCGCGTTTGATTCGCCTATAAACTATGTTCTCGAAGTAGATTTAGAGTATCCGCAGCATCTTCATAACGCGCACATTGACCTACCGTTTTGCCCAAAGTTCGATAAGCCGCCCGGCAAGCGGGAGTATAAACTCCTCGCAACGCTTTACGATAAGAAGCGCTACGTAATACACTATCGTAATCTGCAGCAGTGCACGCACCACGGGCTACGCATAACAAAAATATACCGCATACTACAATTCACGCAGTCAGCGTGGCTTCAAAAATACATCGAACGCAACACACAGTTTAGAACACAAGCGAAAAACGATTTTGAAAAAAATTTATATAAATTGATGAATTGTCATGTCTTGCCCTGAGGTCGGGTTGTTAATTAAACACCAGTGTGATTTTCAATAAACTATATGGTTATTATTCAATATCACGAGAACTCGCTCCGATTACAAAGCGCGTCACGCGGTGTGCCGGTACGTTACGTACGAGCGTCGGCCGTGGACTGACTCTGCCCTCGTGTCCCCGCCGTAGCGATATGTTGTTGATTCGGAGATTTCGCAGATCATGTGAATACAAAGTAATGATGATATATGAATACAATGAATACACCACAACTCCTCCTTCTTTATTCTGACATTATTTTTTTAATCGTTCTGAACGCCGCAGTATATTCGGTAGTTTCTTTTCGGTTGCTCCGATAGTGCTTGCAGTTCTAACGTTCGCCTTCGGGTACTTAATAATTTGATCGACGTGTCGCTTCCAAATTTTACCTGGTGTTATTTCGACTCTATACGTTACCGGAGACAACTTTTGTATGATCTTTCCTTCGATTCGTTTATCGTTACGAGTACTGTAATCGTTAACCATTACCGTTTCGCCTATTTGGAGTTCGACATTTCGACTGCCGTTTTTCGCAATGACCTGAGCTAATTGTTTATCGGAAACATCACTATTAACGTCTGGCTTTAGTAAGTCAAAACGCGTTCTCAATTCTCGCTTGTAAACCATATACGCCGGCGTTCTCCCCGTCGTGCAATGCTCCGACGTTCTATAATCAAATAAAAATAAGTTTACCGCATAATCTAACGGTTTACTGCTCTTCACTATCTTGTCCACTTTATCTTTAAAAGTCTCTACAAAATTTTCTGCTGCCCCGTTCGTTGCAGGGTGGTGCGGCGCCGTGAAGCTGTGTTTAATGCCGTTTCTATTTACAAAGTCTCGAAACTTGTTACTCGTATATTGAGTCCCGTTGTCGGTGACAAGATGTCTTGGTAGTCCATGCCTACCGAGTATTTTCTTAAACTTCTCGATAGCTTTTGGAGCTTGCGTGCACCTGTGCATGTCAATTATTTTAAGCCACTTTGAGTACGCGTCTACAATTATCATGAACAGGTGTCCGTGGAATGGACCTAAAAAGTCTGCGTGAATTCTGCTCCAAAACCTTTTTTTTTTTTTTTTTGACGCAGTGGGAATCCTCATGGATACCACCGCTCCCCAGGAAGAGAGCGGATGGTTATGTGGGACTTCTTGTTCCCCTTGGCCGATCCACGGATGGATCGGTCAGGGGGCCCAAGACATACCTCACTAAACCCACTGCGGATACCTTCGCGGGCGTTAATGGGGGACGGCCAGGATGCTGGTTTCCCATGCCGACTAGCCGCCCCCCCGCCTAATCCCTCCTTGGGAGAGTGCCGCTGAAGGCGACACCCTCCCCCCGTCATTGTACGGGTACCTCGCGGTTGCGACGCAGGGCGGTATCGACCCTACGTCGCGCCCTCCCAAAAAGTTTGGGGGGCGGGGTCACGGCTCGAGTATCCCGCTCGAGCCGCCACCCCCTCGCCTCCGGAACGGTGCTCCCTCCCTTTCCCAAAGGGAATGGGGATTCGGCATTTGCCCCGGAGGCCCTCTCCAGAGGGTTCCTCTCAGAAGGAGAGGAACCCCCTCCGTGGACGGCGTTGCCCTCTCACCGGTGCCTTGTGGCTCCCGGTGAGAGGGCCCCGCACGTCACGTCCTCACAGAGGGGGACCCAGGCGCCCCGACCGGACAGGCGGAGCCTGCCCGGCGGAGACGCGTGGCCCCCCCTCGGCCCCCCCGGCTGCGACTCCCTCCGCTCCCTTGGGAGTTGGGAATCGGCCGCAGCCGAGGAAGGTTAACCCTGCCAGGCGCGCGGGAGCACCCCACAGAGTGGGGGTCACGCCCGCACGCTGCTCCAAAACCTATCGGGGTAGGGCCAAGGTGTCAAAGGTACACTCGCAGATGTTTTTCTCTTTCTCACACATACTGTACACGCCGCAACCATGTTCTCAATTTTTCTATCAATGTTCGGCCACCATACATATGATCTTGCGATCATCTTTATCTTCACTATTCCGAAGTGTGATGCGTGAAGTTCTCGAAGGACGCTTTCTCTAAACTTCTCTGGAACCACAACTCTATAACCCCACAGTACACACCCTTTGTCCACTGACAACTCTTCTCGTTTTACATACAAATTTCTCTCTTCCCCGCTTAACTCATCCGCTTTTGGCCACTCGTTTCTTACGTATCAAATAACTCTGCTTAACGTTTTATCGCTTTTACTCTCTCTCGCAATCTCTCCCGCATTCAAAATTTCGTTTTCTTCTATGTAATTTATCGCAGTAAATTCTTTATTGAAAATTGGAGTCGCGTCATCGATAGGGAGTCTTGATAGTGCGTCACAATTGCTGTTTTTTTCTGATTTAATGTACTTGATCGTGTATGAAAATCTCGAAAGAAAATATGTCCATCGCTGCAGTCTACTAGCCACTGTAAGTGGAATTTCCTGTTTTGGGCCGAAAATATGAGTCAACGGTTTGTGATCAGTTCGTAAAATTATCTGTTTACCGAAAATGTAATTGTAGAATTTTTTAAAACCGAATACTATCGCACTAGCCTCCTTATCAATTATCGCTCTATTCAATTCTGACTCCGGAATCATTTTTGATGCGAACGCTATCGGTCTTTCCGTTTTATCTTTATACCGGTGTGATAGTATCGCTGCTATTCCGTATGCCGATGCATCGCATGCTAGGACTAACTCTTCCTCAAGATCAAAATGAGCTAAAACTCTCGGGGACGCTAATTCTGTTTTTACCCATTCGAAAGCCGATGCGCATTTTTTACTCCATTTAAATTCGCCTTGTTTAGCGCATTCGTACAGCGGTTTTAGCCTCTCGGCTCTATCTGGTATAAATCTTGCATAATATGTTATTAATCCTATGAACGAGTCTAATTGTTTCTTGTTTTACGGTGTCGGTGCGTGAATCATTGCCTTGACTTTTGTTTCCGCTTTGTGGAGTCCATTCTTATCGATTACGAATCCCAAAATGTCGAGTCGATCTTTGAAAAAATCGCATTTGTCTATGTTTATTTTGAACCCGGCTTTTTCTAGTCGCGTAAATACCGTATTGAGGGCTTGCCAGTGTTTCTTGTCGTTACTACCGGTGCAAAATATATTGTCGAAATACGGTATCACGCCTTCAATACCCGCTAAGCATTGTTCTATTTTTCGCTGGAAGTCTCCCGGCCCTGACACGATGCCTTCTGTCATTTTTGTGTATTTGTACAATCCTTTTTGTGTAATTATTGTGAGGTAGTCTTGACTTTTCTTGTCTACCGGAATCTGCATATACGCGTGCTGTAAATCTATTTGTGAAAATTTCTCGCCATTCTGCAACACTAAGAAGATTTCATCTATCAATGGTAACGGATGCCGGTCCATTACTAAACAAGGGTTTACCGTGAGCTTGAAATTTCCACAAATTCTTACTGTCCCGTTCGATTTAATTACTGGTACGATTGGAGTCGCCCAATCGGTAACGTTTACTTTTTTTAAATGACCTAGTGCCTCCAATCTATTTATTTTGTTTTCGACTTTTTTTATCAATGCAAAAGATAAGTGTCTTGTCTTAAACGCTTTTGGTTGTGAATTCTCTTGTAGTACTAATTTTAAAACACCTTTATTATTTAGTCCCGTTCCCGGCCCGAATAATTTTGGAAATTCTTTACTAACGTTACTCAAATCTATTTTATGGCAGCTCAACGTATCGCTTACTAATTCATTTAAAAGTAATGGTCATAGTGCTAATGCCTGTAGCCATTGTCTTCCAATTAATGTTGGTTCCAATTCCTTTATTATTATCATTTTTAATGTTGCCTTTTGCCTACCTAATTGCACCTCTAATCCCGTCTTAATACCGACATGTTCAAGTGGGACTTTACCATACGCTTTTAGGGGCATATTCAGCGTTTCAATTTGTATACTCGGAAAATATCTCTTTTTTGTTTCTTCCGACATTATCATTACATATGTTCCCGTATCTATTTCCATCTTTACTTACATCTTTATAATCTTATTAATTCCGTTTACAATAATATTTATGTACATTGGTTCCGCGGTCTTACAATCGTTTATGATATTTACATTACCGACTCTTATCCGATTATTACCAATGTCGTTTTCTTCTTGTCAGATGAAGTCTTCTGAAGACTCTTCTCCCTTCTCAGTTTCCTGGGTTGACACTGCTTGAAGGTGTTGAACCTTCGATTTTTTTTATTTGCACATTACTGTGAGGTGTCCCTTCCTGTGGCAGGCTTTGCATGCTTGGTATCGTTGAAAACAATCTCTGGCCATGTGATTGTCTTTTCCACAGCAGTAACATATGATTGTCCGCTAATAAGTGTTTGAGCTGTCGTCCGTAATTTTCTTTCTTGATGCGCCTCTAGTGTACTGTTTGTTACCTCGCCCGAATCCTCGTGTGCTTCTGTAAGAACGTTGTTGTGGCTGCTGTGTCCATTGCACCGAACTTGTGGTTGGCGTCGCTGCCGTATTCAATTTATCAGTCGTCGTCGCGTCCTGTTCTGCCGTTTCCATTTGTGTCGCAATTTTGTATGCTGTATCGTCAAGTTTTCTTCTCAAAATAGAAATTTCTTCGTCGCATGATCCTTGAGGCCACACACAATTTGATCTCGTACCGCATTATTTACATCCGGAAAGTTGCAGTATAGTAAAAGTCGCTTTAATCTTGCAACAAAATCAGCAACCGATTCCGTTAATGCTTGTTGTGCCTGATGGAATTTACACTTTTCCATCGCCTCCGAAGGTTTGAGGTTCAAATGGTCTTTGATAAGCGCGACTAGTTGCGCATATGTTTTTGTGCTTGGTTTGTCTGGTGCACATAGATCTCTTGCTAAATTATACGTTTCCGGGTTGATTTTCGTTAGCAATACTGCTGCTTACTTATCAGCCTTTATATTGTTTACCAAGAAATATAGATCGAGTCGTTTCGTATATGTTTCTCAGTCGTTTTTTCCTAGTACGAACTCTAACTTTGATGCTTTGTGTTCTGACATCGTGTGAATTATTTCCGGGACTTTGTTTATTTCGTTCTCAGGTGTTTCGTTGCGTTCTGTTTCTTGTTCACGATGCTTATCACGTACGTGCGATCTTAGAAGTTTTCGTAGTTGTTCGATATTGCTATTATTGTCGAATTTAATGTTTAGGTCCGATAATAATTTAGCTAGTTGTGCCTTTGAGAGATTTTGAATCCACGATGTCCTTGCGTAGTCAATCTTATGAATCGTTATTTCTTCTTTGCTACTGAATTTTGACGACATTCGAATATCGAACTATTCTAGAAGTTTCTTTATTCGTGAATTACACTTGTGTAATTCTGTCTCCCGATACCTTTGAGTTTTGTTGTTATCGAATGCTACATTCTTCATTGGCTACTAGCTTGTTCGTTACTGCTTTGCAGTTACTGTATATAGTGGATCTCGAGTACGGCGAATCAAGCGCCCTTTTCCTACTTTTCTTATGGCGGTTTTGATTGTTGAGTTCGCGTTTCCTCGTCGCCAAAATTATCATGTTTTGCCCTGAGGCCGGGTTGTTGATTAAACACCAGTGTGACTTTCAATAAACAACTATATGGTTATTATTCAATATCACGAGAACTCGCTCCGATTACAAAGCGCGTCATGCGGTGTGCCGGTACGTTACGTACGAGCGTCGTCCGTGGACTGACTCTGCCCTCGTGTCCCCGCCGTAGCGATATGTTGTTGATTCGGAGATTCCGCAGATCACGTGAATACAAAGTGATGATGATATATGAATACAATGAATACACCACATGAATAATGCGGTATTCGATAAGACGATGGAAAATGTGCGCAATTATGTGGATGTAAAATTATTAACAAAATGGGACGGACGGTACGGTGCGGAGGCAATGATCGCGAAACCAAATTTTCATAGTACAAGCATATTTTTAAAAAATTAGTTGCCATAGAATTACGCAAACTCGAAGTTAAATTCTACAAACCAATCTACGTCGGCATGTGCATACTCGATATATCTAAAATATGTCTTTATGAATTTCACCACGAATACATGTCACCGCTCTATTGTGACAATTGTAGAGTAATGTACACCGACACGGACAGTTTAATATATCAAATTAAATGCCAGGATGTCTATGAAAATTTGAAACGCGATATCGCTCGATTTGATACCAGCGATTACGCTGCCAATAATGTGTACGGTATACCACTCGCGAATAAAAAGGTGCCAGGTCTGATGAAAGATGAGAATAACGGCGCGATGACCGAATTCGTTGGGCTTAGAGCAAATGTATGTTTTGCGGGTGGACGGTAAAAAAGACACTAAAAAAGCAAAAAGCGTCAAAAGTAACGTTGCAGCGCGTAGTATAACATTCGACGATTATACGCGTTGCCTTAATGAAGAAATTGAAATGACGTGTCAGCTGTCATGCATAAGATCGAAATTGCATAAAGTGTATACCATCAGCGAGACAAAAATTGCTCTAAGTCCCTACGATGACAAGCGGTATGTCGTACCTGAGTCGACCGACACCTTGCCGTGAGGACATTATCGAATACCGTTGTAAATTATATTTATTATATTTATTATATTTATTATATTTATTATATTTATTATATTTATTATATTTATTATATTTATTATATTTATTATATTTATTATATTTATTATATTTATTATATTTATTATGATCAATTAAAATTAATATTGGTCGCTAGTGGTGAAAATAAGCTTAGAAAACTTGACTTCGACGTAACTAGCAAATTTTATTTAATTATTTCACGACGTTTCGACCATTTAGTTGTGGTTCTTTTCAAGTGAAATTTCTACAACATAATATTACACAATAGTTTTTAACATACGAGAACTCATTTAAGTGTTAAATTAATAAAATAAATATAAATTTTATAAACATACCCATCAATTAAACTGAGATTAACGTAACATCACACTGATGTTATTTAAAATCGAAAGTTACAAGTTAAAAGAGGAACACGTCCCATTGTTATGATGTTGAAAGTTAAAAATTAAAAGAGGAACACGTCCCATCGTTATGATGTTTCGTCAACGACTAAATTTGAAACGCGCCACTAAACAATCTTTATTATTTTGTCGTAAATGTTTGTCAAATTCTCGGTGTCTTTCTGTAGGTTAACCGTATTGTCATGCTTCTTTATGAAGAACATTTCAGCAATCTCTCTCTTTCTTACATGTTTTTCGTTGTGTAAAATGGTCGGTGATTTCCAATCAAAGTTATGTCCAAAATTACATCTGTGTTTGCTCAGAACCGAATGATTAGACTCATGTAATTTAATATTGCTGGCATGTTTCTTTACTCTAGTGCATAAATGTCTTTTCGTTTGTCCAACGTATGATGCATTACAATTTTCACAAATAATCTTGTATACTACATTTGTTTTAATATCATTAGTTATTAAATCTTTACCTCGTTTTATCAGCCTATTCAACTTTTTTGGCAAACTATAAACAACATTTATGTTAGCATTTTTAAGTGACCTTTTAATACTGTCGCTAACATCTTTAACGTATGGGAGTGGAATTACATAATTCTTATCTTGAGCCGAATTCACATTAACGTTATTACTTAAATCATTACTTAAACTGTCGTTATTATCCGCATTGTGACCGTTAACATTCCTATTGTTATTCAGTACATTAATTATTTTATTTACATACTTATTAATAATATGATCCGGAAAACAATTATTTATTAAAATGTTCGTTACAATCTCAATATTCGTATTATGAAATTGTTCGTTAGACAGTAAAATTGCATGGTCTACTAAATTGTAAATCGTATTAATTTTATACTTGATAGGATGACTCGAAAGAAAATTGATGTATCTGCCAGAACATGTAGGTTTCCTAAATCAATTAGTTGTCAATTTATTCCCATTGCGGATAACTGTAGAATTTAAAAAATTAATAGAAGAATTGGTTTCTATTTCATGTGTAAATTTTTAAACGTTCATGATAGTTATTAAATGTACTTAAAATTTCATTTATTTTAGAGCTAGGTAAAATAACAAAAATGTCGTCCACATATCCATAAAAAGTCTGAACTTTAAAACTTAAAGAATTTAAACAATTTGTTTTCAAGTCATCCATTACCAAGTCAGCTAATATCGGTGATAGAGGGGATCCCATAGAGCTTCCATAAATCTGTTCATAGTACTGCTCATTAAATTGAAAACTAGTTGAAGTAAGTATTACATCAATAGCGTGTAGAAACTGTTGCAAATTAAATTTAGTTTTTAGACTTATGTCACTCCAACGACTTTCAATTGCAGGAAAAACTAAATCTTTTGGAATATTTGTAAACAACGAACAAACATCCAAGGAAATCATTACGTCATCGTCATTAACCCTTGTATTTTTAATAATATTCACAAACGTCCAACCATCTTTAACATTTGAATCCGGCTTCTTAACAGACTTAACTAATATCTCATGAATGTAACTGGCACGTATCTCACCACGCGCCTCGAGTTGTTCGAGTCATATTGGACGCGCTTCCTGGATGCGCACGATGCCATCTTCTCTTTCGAGAAGGTAGACACTTCGGATTACATGCGGCAGGACGTTTACGCGGTGACCGAGGATAATTACGTAGCCGCGAAGTCGCGTATCACATCCTTTATGCCGACGACGAGATCCGCGGACGGGCAAAGTGCCGCGAGTTCAGTATTGCGCCAAATCCAGCTGCCGAAGATAAGCTTGCCGAGGTTTGACGGCGATCAGCTGGCGTGGGAAGGCTTCCGAGACCTTTTCAAGTCGCTGGTCCATGACGTAGAGGGACTCACTCCCTCACAGAAGCTGCAGTATTTGAAGGCCAGCCTCAGCGGGGACGCAAAGGCCGCCGTCGCCAATATCGAAATCTTTTCCGACGGATACGCGCTAGCGTGGGACGAACTCGTGACGCGATATGATAATCGGCGAGTCCTCTTGGCGACTCACATGCGCGTGCTACTCTCTGCCGCGCCGATAATCAAGCCGTCATCAGCAGAAATCAACCGCCTGATTAGCGCGGTCAACCGAGCTTCGCGCTCCTTCAGAGCAATGGGCCGCCCGGTGGAGCACTGGGATGACTGGTTCGTCCATATTCTGGTCGAGAAGTTGAATTCCGCCACCAGGCTATTATGGGAAAGCCATCGATCGAGTCGGGAGTTCCCTAATTTCGAGGAGCTCAAGGAGTTCCTCTTCACGCGGGCTCATGCGTTGGATGCTTTCAATCTGCGGACACCACCGATGACCCTCAGTTCCGCTTCCAAACAAAAGCGTACGAGCCGCAAGGACGATGTCGCGTCTCACGCCATGGCTGCGAGTGACCACAAAGGCACGCCGTGCCCCCTGTGCAGGGAGCAACATCACATGCGCTCCTGCCCGAGATTCAAGGCATACTCGACGAAGCAGCGCCGCGAGCAAGTGCGCAAAAGAAAGGCCTGCTTCAACTGCTTGGGACAGGGTCACGCCGCCGGAGCTTGCCCTTCAATTTACCGCTGTCGCCACTGCCAGGAGAAGCATCATACGCTTCTGCACACGGAGACGACGCCACAACCTGCCGCTTGGGAGAAAACGGAATCCGACGACTCCGCTGACAAACCGGGTCCCGTGGAGACGACCAAGATCTCCGCCTTGACCAGTTCTATCTCCACGACAGTGCTATTCGCGACCGCGGTTATTCAAGTGTTTGGTGAATTGGGCCAATCGTTGACAGTACTCGCTCTTCTGGATTCAGGATCGGAGGCATCCTTCATCTCGGAACGCGTAGCCCAGCAGCTGAGACTACCCCGCCGACGAGTGAACGTGACGGTTTCCGGACTTCAGAGCGCGACGACTGGGCGAGTGACTCACGCGGTATTGATGGTATCGGCACGGAGCGATCGCCGACAGTACGGATCACTTTGCCGAAGGCTTTGATCTTGCCCCGGCTCACCGCCCTCACACCCGGGAAACATATTCCGAGAGGTGATTGGCCGTATCTACGGGATCTAATGCTTGCCGACCTGGCCTTCGACAAGCCGGCGGCAGTCGACGCCGTCCTAGGCGCCGATATCTACGGCGTACTGCTGGACGAAGGGGTCAAGCGTGGACATCCGGGGGAACCAGCCGCTCACTCTACCGTGTTCTGTTGGGTGCTGATGGGTTCCCTTATCGGACCCGCCGATCCTCTTCCAAGCCGAGTCGCCGTCCACCATATCACCACGCAGCCTGATCTTCACCAGGAACTCCGACGGTTTCGGGAGTTAGAAAAGGTGGCCGCCCAGCCGATACTCACGCCAGAGGAGTCTCGTTGCGAGCGACTTTTCGTTGAGACTCACGCACGTGATGCGAAGGAACGCTACATTGTGCGGCTCTCTCGCAAGGAGAACCCGACGACGGGACTTGGAGCTTCCCGCCACGGGGCCTTGCGAATGCTCCTCAGCACTGAGCGCCGTTTGACGCGCGATCCGTTGCTCAGGGAGCGATATCACGACTTCCTGGCGACCTACGCCTCCTGCGGGCACATGAAACCGGCACCCCGCGGCGAGACAATCGGCGAGCAATATTACCTGCCGCACCATGCGGTGGTGAAGGCGTCAGATCCGGAAGGTAAAATCAGGGTCGTTTTCAACGCCTCCTTCCGGACCACTACGGGAATCTCATTGAACGACGTGCTGATCCCGGGACCGAAGCTGCAGGCGGACCTATGGCTGGTCCTCACACGCTGGCGTCTGCATCGATTTGCCTTCACGACGCCCATCGTGAAGATGTTTCAACAGATCCGGGTGCATCCGCAGGACCTTGATCTCCAGCGGATCTTATGGCGGGCGGATCCAGCGGCGATGGTGCAGGACTACCGGCTCACCACCGTCACCTATGGCACGGCCTCTGCGCCGTACCTGGCCATAAGGACTCTGTTACAGCTCGCGCAGGACGAGAGCCATCGATTTCCACTCGAGGCAGCTGTACTCCGGGCCAACACCTACGTGGACGATATCCTCGCGGGAGCAAGCTCGATGGAGGAAACGCTCGAACTCCAGCGGCAGACTGTGGCTCTCTTCGCTGCCGGCGGCTTCCAACTCAGCAAATGGGCAGGGACTCATACCGTGTTGTGTCCGGCCGTGGGCAGAACCGAACGACTCATCTCCAGGGTGGACAACGTGGGTGCTCTAGGAGTACTCTGGGTTCCGGCGAACGATGAGCTTCACCTTCGAGCGGTCCCCGCGCTGTCGAAGGTCGAGAATCCGACCAAGCGCACCATCCTTTCAACTGTGGCCAAACTTTTTGATCCGACGGGCTGGGCGGCTCCCGTGATCATAGGCGCCAAGATTCTCATCCAGGACTTATGGATGGCTGGATTGGATTGAGACCAAGCCATCCCGCCTACATTGCGCGAGCGGTGGTCGCGCCTTCTGGCTATGCTGCCAGACTTAGATCAGCTCAGCATTCCGCGGTGGACAGGGATCACGAGCGAGCGACACGTGGAGCTCCACGGCTTTTCCGATGCCTCAGAAAGAGCGTACGCCGCTGTGGTGTACATCCTGGGTGTTGACGACAACCAACCTCTTGGTCGCGAAAACCAAAGTGGCCCCGGTGAAGCCTGTCTCTATGCCGCGACTGGAGCTGTGCGGTGCCCTGTTGACAGCGCACCTACTCCGGAACACCAGCGCTGGCCTGGGGGTGCCCCTCTCGCACCTATACGCCTAGACGGACGCCAAGGTCGTGTTGGCATGGCTGCGGGCCCATCCTTCCCGCTGGAAGCCATTCGTCGCCCATCGGGTTGCTGCACTCCAAAAGACGGTGCCAGCCGAGCTGGCATTACGTCCTCACGTCAGAGAACCCAGCGGATGCCGCCACGCAAGGATTGATCCCGACCGAGCTGTCGCAACTTCGCTTGTAGTGAAAAAGACCTGGCTGGCTAGAACGACCCAAGGACACCTGGCCGGCGGATCGGAATCAAGGCATGGAGCTGCCTGAGGAGTGCCGAGCGCACGCGACAGCTACCGACGGAGACGAGGGAGCGGTCAATGACCTTCTGATACGCTTCTCCTCCCTTACCAGGTTGATGCGCATCACCGCATTCTGCCGTAGGTTACTTCACCGCGAGGCCCGACCGAGAACGACTCACCTGACCACCGCCGAACTGAACGACTGTCAGCTCAGTTGGCTGCGGATTGCGCAAAGACAGGACTTTGCGGGAGAGCTGGAGGCCCTCTCCCGCAATGCGCCCCTCCTGCGCCGATCACCTCTTCTGGCGCTGAGACCCATTCTAGGACGGGATGGACTGATACGAGTCGGGGGGCGACTTGAAAACTCGCCCCTGACCTATAGCGAGAAGCACCCGATCATACTGGCCAAGGGCAGCCATCTAGCACTTCTGCTGGTCCGAGACGCGCATCTGCGCACTCTTCATGGCGGCCATCAGTTGACTCAAAGCGTCCTGGCACGAACGTACTGGATCATTCACGCCAGCTCGCTGATCCGCTCCGAGATTCATCGCTGCGTCCGATGCGTCCGCTTCTAAGACAAAGCGCTACAGCAGCAGATGGGTCAGCTTCTGGCATGACCGCGTCCGGGCGGGACGTCCCTTCCTGTCCGCAGGCGTGAACTACGCAGGCCCATCCAGCTTCGAGCCTCGAAGGGTCGAGGTCAAAAATCCTTTAAGGATACATTTGTTTATTTGTATGCCTGTCCACGAAAGCCATGCATTTGGAGGCCGTATCAGACCTCACTACGGAAGCCTTTTTGGCGGCATTCCGGCGCTTCGTTGCAAGGCGAGGCCACTGCGCACGTCTGGTCAGCGACCACGGAAACTTTCGAGGCGCCGAGTGGGAGCTCCGCAGGATGTTTCGCGCCGCAGCGGAATTCGGCCAGGAGTGTCAAGCTCTCCTTGCCACCAATGGGGTCAAGTGGAATTTTATCCCCCCCCCCCCCCGCGGCTCCGCATTTCGGAGGACTATGGGAGGCAGGTGTCAAAGGTCACTCTACCCACTGAGCGCGGATCCGACAGATTTTGCGGCGCTCACCCCTGGTCACCTTTTAATCGGGGAAGCTCTGATTAATGTACCAGAGCCAACAACCTTGGAGGGTCCGCCGAGTCAGGTACAAACGCGATGGCGACTTTTTTCTAACATGCGTGACCACTTTTGGTACAGGTGGTCCCGAAAATACCTGCAGCATCTTCAGCAGCTGTGCAAATGGAGGGACTTCAAGGCCAACTTCCAACCTGGGATCTTGGTTCTGCTGAAGGACGAGCTGCGGCCGCCATCAAAGTGGGCCCTTGGGCGAGTTCACGAGGTGCATCCAGGAGCCGACGGCCTAGTTCGGGTCGTCAGCATCGACACGGCCACCTCCCGGCTCACGCGGCCGATCACGAAGATCTGCCCGCTCCCGGCCGCCCCGGACCACTAGAACAAACAGGACGCCTGGGCCTCGAGCGAGTGTCGTACGGCGGGCGGCGAGCGTTTCTATTTCGTCCCCCGGACGAGGCGGGCGGAATGTTGAAGTGTCGGCGGGACTCCGCTGGTACTCTAGACGTCGTTGGCTCGATGACCGCGAGGCCTCCGAAAGGTTTGCGTCCCGAGCCATCAAAACAATTTTTTGATGCTTGGTACACAACGCCGGCGATTGCCTTATATGGTCATTTTCGACAATGTTTGCGAGGACTACGGTCCCCTTTCCCTCGCGATCGGGTGGATCAAGGAGCTCGAAACGAGGGAAGGGGGTTTTCTCGAAATTCCTCTTCGCGTCTCAAAGGGTCAGTCTGATACTGGCACGACGAGCGGTACCATAGGCGTAAATTACCGAGATAAAGAGAAATTACTATTGGTTTTTCTATTGTAACTCTGTGTTTTCTGCGTTGGTTAATGACGGCACGGATTTGCGTGCCGTGAATAAAGAAAAGTGACGTGTAAAGTGCTCGTTTGATTCTCCACCCTCTAATCCGCGCAATCCACCAGCAGTCCTCCAACCGGCAAAAATTCGATCGGCGAGACGCCAACAATGTATTAATGAGAATTATATATTTTTTGTTATATATATATTTTTTTGTTATATATTTTATATATTTTATATATGGTATACAATATATAGTATGTTATACAATGATTGAATAAAATACATTAAATAACATTGTTTTTATGTATCCAAGAGTTGTGCGAACTGTCGAATCCCAGCCATTTCACGTAAACCTCGTTACCCCTCCTGCGCAGTATTTTCTCCACGAGGTACATATCCGGACAATTTGCGCGATGCAGCTCGTGTTCGTAAAACGCTCCAGCAATAAATGTCTTGCGATAATCCTCGAGTAGATATATTACGGGATTAGTATGCTGCACTTTAACAATCGTAAACACTTCGGTTGTCCAATTTAGCGTGTATCCCTTCTGGAAAAGTTGTTATACTTGCTGACGCGTACTTGATCACCTACTTTGAACTTTGCCGGGCCCGCGATTTTTACACGATTGTACACGGTAGCCAAAAGTCTTTCGGCGATCGCGGGGGTAACGTCGGCTGGTCGCATACCAATCGTTCGATGCTTTCGTCCGTTGTAATCTGATACAAGGCGTGGCAGCATGTCGAACCACTTGTAAGTGCCATTCAGCGTAAACATCTTCCACATGTCGTTCTTTAGCGTGCGATTGAATCGCTCGACGACCGACGCCTTCAATACCGAATATGTAGAATAGTGATTAATGTCATGTTTTCGCATAAGTCGTTGCACATCGGCGTTGTAAAATTCCTTCCCGTTATCAGGTTGCATGTTTTTCGGGCATCTCTTGCTATCTTGAATTATCTGGGCGATTGCGTCAGCTGTCTCGCTTCTTCCTTTACTCTTGAGTGGTACAGCCCACGCATACTTGCTCAACACATCGATGACGGTGAGTATGTAGTAGTAATCTCTGTTGAAACGGGAATACGGACGCATCTCGACAATGTCGGCTTGCCACAGATCATTGTATCCCCGCATTATGACATGTCTTCAAGGGAAATTTTTTCTCGCTGACGCGTGCAACTCGTTTACCAATTGTCGTCTCTCCAAATTATGTTGCTCGTTGTTATTTTCACTATTCATTCTCGTTCTTTCGGGTTCTTTCGCGTTTATGCCTCGTTCTTTCGGGTTCTTTTACGTTCGTGCCTCGTTATTTCAGGTTCTTTCGGGTTCGTGCCTTGTTATTTCGGGTTCGTGCATCGTTCTTTCGGGTTCTTTCACGTTCGTGCCTTGTTATTTCGGATTCTTTTACGTTCGTGCCTCGTTATTTCGGGTTCTTTTGTGCCTCGTTATTTCGAGCTCGTGCATCGTTTTTTGGGTTCTTTCACGTTCGTGCCTCGTTATTTCGGGTTTTTTCGGGTTCTTTCGTTCACTCACGTCCTTGACAGTTTCGAAAATCGTTCCTGACTCGATCGCAGCCTTTTTCGCAGTCGCTTCTGACCCGTTCAAAGCCCGCCCTGGCCCGTTCGCAGCCGTACCTGAGGCGATCGTAGCCTTTAAGTACTTGTTCGTAGCCTCGTTCGCAGCCGTTTCTGACCCGTTCGTAGCCTCGTTCGCAGCAGCCGATACGCCGTTCACTGTTAGACATTTTACTACAGTTGTCAGCGGTCACATAACTACCGCCGCTGCTCATTGTAGATTAGTACTACGCTGATAATTCTTCGTAGCTGTTCAACAACTGTTTGCAACCACTCGAGAATCCCTTCTAGACGTTTCACAACTGTTTGATGGACGTTTCTGAGCCAACCGTTCATTAAATGTCTGTGTCTGAGGTAGTGTTTGGCGCACGCAAAAGTTCTTTTATCGCAGTCTCCAACGCTCGTACATCCTTCTCTAACGCAGTCAGCTTCTTATCTAACTCTTTCTGTTAGATCATCAATGTTTTAAAGCACTCTTCCAGGTACAATTTGTTGACGGCATCGGTATCCGCCTCATGTAGCGCTACACGGCGAATTTTGCGCGATCTCGCGTCATAATCTGTAGCGACGCGACATGAAGCGTTTTTACGCACACATCTTCTCATCAATGTATACTAATGATCGCCGGTTGTATCAATTCTCCTCTCGAATAATCCAAATTTATTGATAGACATTTTTTTGCAATGCTTTGTAAAGTGTCACGCGATGGACTGAATAGATTGTCGGGACCTCGTTTAATTTATAATAATGCTCGCTTCCCGCAGTTCCTCGATAATCGACAGGATCTCGTTGTCGTGCGCGTTGTTGCCGGCTTGGCGTGAAGCGTCGAGCAATCGTAAGCGATTCACTAGCTCGATGGGGTTGTCCCAGTGCACGTAATCAATCTTATTGTCGGTTAGCGTCATAGCGCGAGGCATTCCCATGCCAGATTTTGGGCTCTCCACCCGCGTCAACGGTGCAATTATATATTTGTACTTGTCATCCTTGCTACTTTTCACACGACCTTGCGCATCAAAATTGCGTTTATGCGCGTTTGTTGCCAATAATATGTGTTTGTATTTTTGCAAATCGTCCTCCTGATAATCAGGTCTTTTTTTGAAGATCAACTCGTACAATCCGGGCGTCCCAATGTACCGCGTGTCGCCTATGATTATATTGTCATCTTTGTCAATGTCAAATCGCTTGCTGCCGAGCCGCATTTCATTCTCGCCGAAATAGACTTCATATACATTATCAATTTCTTTCTTCTCATCAGCACCGAGCAGAGCGTCCATGTACTCTTGTCCTAATGGTCCCCAATCCTTTCGCATTATTTGTTGACCTTCCAACGATCTTAACCAGCGTCGAAGAGATATTTCGGGCGGGTTACGCGTGGTTTCGAAAACATTTTTGTCTACGAGTGTTGTGGGTATCACAGGTAGTACGCTTATCGGTGTAAATGTTGTCGGCAATGAAGCGTCTAATGGCTTCGAAATATCATATTTTCTCTTTTTCAATGCCTCCTCTTTATATTGCTTGATAGTTTTATGTTTTTTCTTTTTTGGTGTCTCCCCCTTGTACCGTGTTTTGATCTTCACACCGTCGTCGTCGGTGTTAGACTCGTTTTTCACCAAAATCGTCGCGTTGTCGACAATTTTTTGTAGCGGCTCGATAATAGGTTTAAAATGAGTCTTGACAGCGATATCATCATCGATCTTTTCGGTCTTCAGAGCGCGATATTTCTTGCGGATCGATTCGGCCGTCTTTGCAATCTCCATGGCAACCTTTTCACGCTCGCGAATATTATCAGCCGGTCGAGAGAAACTCTAGAGAATACTACTGACGACTAATGGCTTTGCGGTATTGCGAACTCGTTAAATCCTTTTCTATATCGTCCGTTCGTAAGCGAGCTGTTTTTGTCTATCACTAGAAATCCATACTTTTGCTGCCAACAAGTACGACATAAATCACTGAAATTCTCATACAACATGTCGGTATTTACGTGATCGTTGTACACATGCTTCAAGTTAGTGGCGTCCTGTTTAAACAGAATTAGCAGGTTTGCGTATAAGATGTTTCGGTATTCTCGCATATGTCTGACAGAGATAGAAGCAGTCAATGTTCGAGTGATGCCCCATTGAGAAGTACTCTCTTATCGTATCTTGCTTGTCGCATGCCACGTCATCAAAGACAAAAATTGAATTTGGACATGCCTCGCTCGGTGGAATGACGTCACTGTTATTGGAGAATGTAAAGTAGCCAATTTTGTCAATCGGAGTCAATAAATCTTCCAAATAGCGATATTTCGGCTGTTGCAACGATTTAGAGTACACGTACACGTTCTCGAAACGCACGCCGTGCGGACTTTCCAGCAGGCTTATCAACACGTTGGTTTTACCGCAGTTTGAGGGGCCGCAAACGATCGCGTGTATAGTTGTCGGTAGCATCGTACCGTGTTTGCGCACATCTTTATTCACGTTGCAGCGTACTCTGTCTTCGTAATTCATCACTCGTATCGTCAGAGGTTGTCGCACGAATTTCATTTTCTCACTCCCGATTTGACTTCCAACGTCCGCCTATTTATAGCTGCGCGGACTCGCGCTTTGCTCAGTATTGTCTAGAGATTGCAGCGAATGTCAGCGAAAATAGGTACAGGTCTATTAAATTGTGCGATAAACGCACTTCCGGTCGAGCTTCATATCCCCGGCTATCAATCTTGCGGCCCGGGAACTCGTTTGGAAAAGCAATTAGCTAGAGGTGATTAAGGCGTCAACCCATTAGACGCGGCGTGCCGTGAACACGATATAGCGTACTCTCGGAGCAGCGAACTCACCGAGAGACACGCGGCGGATAAAGTACTCTCCGAGAAAGCGAAAACTCGCATTGTCGCGAAAGACTCAAGTCTCGGTGAGAGAGCCGCAGCGGCTGTTGTCTGGGCAGCGATGAAAGCCAAGACAAAGCTCGGCATGGGCTTGAAGACGATAAAGAGGACAAAAAAGAGGAGAATACTTTCGGCAGCGAAACGAAGCGGATTTTTACCGATTTTACCAATGCTGGGCGCGCTCGGATCCCTGGTCGGCGATACGGCTGGCGTAGCAAAAGCGGTGAACAACAAAAAGGCCGCGCAACGTCAGTTGCAAGAGATATTACGCCACAATCGCGCCATGGAAGGCCGCGGACTGTATCTTGCCTCTTACAAATATGGACGAGGAGCGAGGAGAAAAACGTCAAAAAAACGTTAAAAATGCCGAAAGATATGCAAATGTGTAATTGCTACAACTTGCAAAACGTATGCACATTCCATATTTTAAAGGTGTATTTATGCGCAATAATTTACCGATAAATGGCGCGCGAGAAAATGAGAGCAATATCGTCAATCTGGACAGTACAGACGGTCCTGGTACTCATTGGGTGGCGTATGCAAAAAAGGGAAATCGCGCAATCTATTTCGACAGTTTTGGCAATCTTCGACCACCCGAGGAATTGATGCGATATTTAAATGTGCCAAAATTGGAATACAATTACACCTCTTATCAAACGTATAATCAAAGTATCTGTGGACAATTGTGCTTGCAGTTTCTCCGAGAGGTTGAATTCTCGCCGCAAATTTAAAGACTGACATTGCGCTATTTAACTCAGTTTTGTCAATCTGTCGCTAACACTAATATTGACTGGGAAGAGTAGCGTCCTCGCGGCGACCTATTTTCTGCCCATAGATTTGAGCAACGCGGACTACGAGCTCGGTCTGACGGATTTTGAAACTTATCACACTATATCGAATTTGAATTTATCGAATAATAAATTTTACTACGGCAAGGACGACGCGGAAATTACGATTCCCGAGGGATCGTACGAGCTGCAGGCGATACATGAATTTTTGAAACGCGCACTTTCCCGAAAACATAATGCTGTTAACGATAAAGGTGTCGCCGATGAAGATTACCCAATCGTGCTCTGCGCTAATTACAATACGATGAGAAGCGAGATCAAATGTGCCTACAGAGTAAACTTCAGCATGTCCAACAACATTGGATCGCTGCTGGGATTCTCGAATCGTATACTGCAACCGTGAAAATGGTACAAATCGGACATGCCGATTAATATTATCAACGTGAACATTATTCGCATAGAGTGTAACGTGACCGCGGGTGCATACAGCAACGATAAACTTGTTCACACGATACACGAATTTTCATCGAAAGTACCACCAGGATATAAGATATCGGAAACACCGGCGCAGATCATTTACCTGCCGGTCTTCGTATGGAGCATTACTGATTTAGTGTTACGCGTTGTTGACCAGGAGGGACGATTGCTCGATTTTTGAGGTGAAGAGATAACAGTTAGATTACACGTACGACGGCGGGCCGCAGCAACACTTTGTGCGACGGGATGCTCGTGTTGAACAAAGACACGAAGAACACAATCAGGCTAGCAGCAACATCATTCGCTAATATCAAATCAACCACGAAGAAGATTCACCTCGTCGTCAAACGTTGCGTTTTTACAATCTTTGAGATTTGCGGTGCGTGCCATCTGAACAATGACTGTGATTCTCAACATCGAGGAAGAGCCAGTCTTTGACGATTGCATCGTCAAGATTGAGACTCACACATACAACCCGTTTGCCAACACAACATTTGGACACAGCGACGAGATAAGAATACCCATACAACAACAAGATTTATATGCGTTGCCGTATGAAAGTTTCCTCTACATCAAGGGAGAACTGCGGATAAATCATCCAGTTGAGGGATTCAATGTGGCGCTGGGAAATAATTGCGTCGCATTCATGTTTGACGAAATTCGCTATGAGCTCGATGGTGTGGAGATTGATCGCAACAGGAATGTGAGAATAACAAGTCTGCTGAAAAACTATGTAACAATGTCATCCAATAAAAGCGTGATTATGCGAAATGCAGGCTGAGAGAGCCCGACTACTGTGAATGGATACTTTAATTTTTGTGTACCGTTGCACATGTTGATGGGATTTTGCGAGGATTACAAACGCGTGGTTATTATTGCGCGTATCATAAGTTGATCTTAATACGAGCGCGCAACGACAATAATTGTCTGTATGGAGATTCTGCACTGGAGCCTGCGATCAACATATTCAAGATACAATGGCAAATGCCACACGTGTTGTTGAGCGAGATTAAGAAGCTGTCGATGCTGCGCGCTCTGGAAAGCGGACGTTATCTCAGCATGGGTTTCCGCTCGTGGGATCTATACGAATTTCCGCTATTGCAGCGTACGACCAAGCATTCGTGGGCCATTAAAACCGCGACTCAACTGGAGAAGCCGCGATATGTAATTTTTGCTCTACAGACAGGGCGGAAAAACAACATGTCCAAGGATACGAGTCGATTTGACAACTGTAAATTAACCAACGTGAAACTTTATCTGAACTCGGAATGTTATCCGTACGACGATATGAATCTGGATTTCGATAGAAACAGATGGTCGATTCTGTATGACACGTATGCGCGTTTTTGCAAAAATTATTACGGATACGAGTATCTCGAGCCGAGCCTCACCGTCTCGTTATTTCTACGTTACGGTCCGTTTGTGATTATCGATTGTTCTCGACAAAACAAATTGGTCAAGAGCGCAACGGTGGATGTGAGATTAAAGTTTGAGTGTAAGGAGAATATACCTAATAATACCACAGCATATTGTCTTATCATGCACGATCGCGTGATCCAGTACAACCCGTTGACCAACGTTGTGCGCAAAATCACCTAAAAATGTTTACACAACTACGCGTGTGAGAGAGAGGGAGGAGGAGGATACATAATCATGATAATGTGAGATGTCTGAAGAGTATCGTAATACCTCTCAACTGACTCACATCGAAGAAGATCATGTCTGCACCAACGTTTGTCGACCTGCAAGGATTTATCCTGAACAAACGATTTATTGTGAAGGAAGCGGTAATCCTGAGAAGAGGATATATCCTGTCGCACTATTTCTTCGCATGTCCTGTGCCATGGAGCGTGTTTATAAAGTCGGAAAGGCGCCAGGCCTCGTGGTTAACTCAGCATCATCACAGCTTGCAATGGGAGGATGGAAATGTTCCATACTGCATGGCTCAGCGCTTGATCACGGCAGCTATCGCTGGCATAATTGAACAAGAAGAGGAGGAAGAAGAGTCCTCTCTCGTGTATGTAAAAGGACTCAAAAAGCAAGAATGGCTGGCCGAAATAATAGACGATGCGAGCAGCGGTTTCACCATTGAAACCTTGGATGCCATATATGAAGATGTGTCTGCATTAAATAAGTTAGATCTTACATATACTCTACGGTGTAATAAACATGTAAAAATTGCGCGTTACAAAATGTATTTAAATTATTTAATTGGTGGTTGGCCAATTGCGACAATCATCCATTTTTTTAATAAACATTGTTTACATACTATTCTCTTTGTTATTTCTCTTCCTCCCTCACCAGATATTTCTAAGAAATCCTTTTACCCCCCATTACTTTTTAAAATTTCTTACGCAATTGTATTTTTAAGAATTTCTTTTACTCCTACTATTTTTAAATATTTTTCTTTCTTTTTTTCCTCCAGATATATTTCTAAGAATTCCTTTTACCCCTTTTCCTAATATTTTAAAAATGAGCGTTACTCGATTATTAGTACTTTTTTATACGATCAGTCTTTCGTCGACTGTTCTAACTGACGGTTCACTTTTTAATACTCTCGGTTCAAAGAAGCAGCAGCAGCATGAATTACTACATGCCGAGACGTGATGAAACGTGCGAGAAGAAATGTGACGAGTAAATATAACTTTTTTGTATTTTTATTTTTTTATATTTTATATTTTTTACGAATTATAATTTTTATCTAATTTTTTCAGCGTTTCGCTGGAGTCTCGTGCGGTTTGTATACTTGGAAGACGATACGCATTGACGGCCACGGAATTCAAATTCCTCGAAATCGGCATCAGAGTGGATCCGCCGAGTTACGTGGAGATCGCCATAGGAGATCATCGGGGAAAACAGCTAATACTATCTCTCGAAACGTGGAAAGGACTTTACGAGCAACGTCACGCTATTAAAAATTATCTGAACAATGACTCCCCCAACAACGATGTGTATAATTTCATAAGTGTCGGGCCGCTAACAGTGCGATTTCACAAGATAAACGACACCAAGCTCATAAGTCTCGAATCAGCGGACGTGCGCATGATGATGGTCGAATCGACGTTACGTCGTATGGTCGAGCTTGATTCATGCATCGAAATAATGTTTGATCGATTGACGAGGCTCATCGCAACGGTCGATATCAAGTATACACAATTCTCCAATATTGCATCCACTGTAACGGATGCTAGAGAATTGCCGAATGCGATACGCGCTAGCAACGCCTTCAACAAGCACCAACTTGTCGATTGCGAGCTAGTAGCTTTAGTTTTTAATATGTAATAAAATTTTATATATAATTATGTATTAAATATAAGACGAATAAATACTTATATGTATATACGTATCATGGTGTACTTTATTTGCGCGCCATCCGTTACATACTTTGCGAGAGATAATTATCGTGTCAAGGACATTGTCATATCCAAGCCTGGATTCAGCGGCAGAATCGATATTTTTATCTTACGAGGTTAGAGATAAGACGCGGCGAGAGAAAATCGATAATTTTATCTTACGAGGCGCACGCGACATTAAGAGAGAAAGAAGACGTACGCATTCGAGAGAGAAGACGCATGCATTCAAGAGAGACGGCGAACTAATACGCAGCGCGCGAGAGTGAAAGACGCAGCGTGAGAGAGAGATTCGGCGGCTCGGGCCTGCAGCGAGAGAGATTTGGCGGCTCGGGCCTGCGGCGAGAAAGATTCGGCAGCTCGGGCCTGTGGCGAGAGAGATTCGGCGGCTCGGGCCGGTGGCGAGAGAGTCGGCGGCTCGCGGCGAACGAGAGAGAGAGAGAGATGCGAAGGAGAGAAAGAAGGAAAATTTTTTTTTAAATTAATAAATATTTTGGTTTAATAAATATATATTTTATTCATAATTTTTTACATTACCGCCGGCATTGGCGTTACCCAAGGTGTACCACGTGGAGTTTGCCGGTCGGATTTACACCTCATGTGTATGTGTATGTGCGAGTGTGTGCGTGTGTGTGTACTTGTACATGTGTTACAGTAGAGATAAGGACCCCACGGTTCGTCACTTCCGCGGTATTTATTGACTCCAAATTCTCTCTACTGTGTGTGTAAATATAAAAAATAAAAAACAATATATGTAAAAAAATATATAAAAAATATAAAAAGTATAAAAATATAAAAAAATACAAAATATAAAAATAAAGATAAAAATAAAAAAAATAAAAAATAAACCTTAATATAGGTGGTTGTAGGGTGACGGTGAAAGAGAGCGGAGAGAGCCTTATCGCGGCGAGAGAGAGCCAGCGTGCCGTATCCATGCGGCGACTACGAGAAAGGAGGTCGCGTCAGCCATCGCTGTCAGACTGTGCCTCTGCACTTGCACATAGAAATATAATAAATTATTATACTATTTTATATACTTTAATATATTATATATATACTTACAGCCTTGACAGATTGGGCACAAGTTGGCCAGGAAGAGTGTGAACACTCTTTCCTGGCAATTGATGCAATACAGATGCGGTACATCTCTGTACCGCATCGTCACGTGCCTCTCGATGGTTGTGATGACCGCGAATCTGTTTCTCATAAAACAAGAAATACAGATTCTCACCAACCCTCATGGTAAGACGTATGCCATCACAATGTCCTCGTCTGTTCGTTGAGGGATGCGATGGCCCGCACATCTACCGTACGTGAGTGGTACGACTCCCGAACAGCGTTTCCGCTGTCGTACCCATCGTCGTGGAGTGGTTGCAGTTCTTCCAATTCTTCCATTTCTTCATCATCACCATCGTCTTCTTCAACAATGGGTACGACATTAACATCCATTTGCTCACAACATGCTCACTACTTCTATGATCGCGAATGTCACCGTACTATGACCCGGCAGCGGCATCGGTCCTCATTATATATCCCGATCATCCCTTTGTTCTTCAACGCGCAATTGTAATTATCTCCGAAAGATGATCTTTGCCGAAACAAAAATAGCGGCTGCTCAGTAGTTGACTATCAGCATGTTTACACCTTCCGCGAAGACATATACATATCTATTCTTAGAAACATTGATATACTCTTCGCATATGTTGTACGCCTATTTAATCAAGCAAAATAAATAGGTTGCGACAAGTAATCTGGCGATGATGACGATGACGGCGATGGTCTCGATTCTCTCATGTCTGACTCCTCCATTTCTTGGTCCGAATCTGTATCATATTCAGATGATTGCGATTTACATGACGTCGATGGTGAAGGCTTATCCATGCTACCAAAATAAAGGTTTTCTACAGTGAAATAATCGGCACAATTTTTGTAGCGACGCTGAAAACATGCGACTCGCTTGTGTCCTTTAGACGATTTGGTGCATTTAGATAAACCACCAGTCACTCTTAAAATGTCTTTGTGAATTTCCAGGAAATCGGCAACATCTCTTCTCGGCGGTTTTTGCACACCAAGTTCGTAATTTCTTAACAATTGCACAACCGAAGTCACCGGAATGTTCTTCGCTTCACGTTTAAAACAAAACGGGTTATTTTTTTTTTCACCATGATCGCATTCCTCGAGATGCCTATACTATTTCTCGACATTCTCATAACACCCCGAATGATTTTTTACTGCGTTCTCCATTTTTATTGTCTGTCACTTTTTCATACTGTATTACACTTGTAACCTCAGCCTATTTTCGCTGACATTCGCTGCAATCCCTGATCATCGGTGCTGGACCGTCAATATGCGTTCGCATTCACGGTCGATTGTAATGTTCGAGGCAGCGACGACATGTCTGAACCTCCGGATCCGCCTTGATGTGCTCCGGAAGCTTGTCCCACAAATGCTCTACGAAATACACTTTTGCAGTAAAACAATCTTCGGAATATATTGCAACTGTTCGGCACTTAAACTGAGAATATTGGAAGCACTTGATAGCATGACAAACATCATGCACTCCCGAATGAAGAGAGCGTGCGCTCGCCAGTGGTATTATGGCCCGGCAGCTGCATTGGTTTTCATTATATATCCCGATCAACCCTTTGTTCTTCAACGATTGTTAATTTGCAAGAAATATTTGCGATATCTACCAGCTGATAATTCTTAGAAATACATAGACACGTCACAACCTGCGAAGACATGTCGCAAGGTCGCAACGCGTTTGCCCCCCATACTTTCGCTGCTGATATTTCTTAGAAATATACGTATTAACCCCTTGATCGTCGGCGCTCAAGCCTGGATTTTGCGGCAGCCCTTTTGTTCTTAATAATTCGCAGAATTTTTACCTTATCTTATCTTCAAAGAAAATTTAGATGAAGAAACGCAACCCCCTTAGTACAAGTAATATGGTAGATATCTGAATGTCGGCGCTCAAGCTTGGATTCTGCGGCAGCCATTCGCAGAATTTTTACTTTATCATGGGTAATAGATATCGCTGTAATAAATATCTAATTGTCGGCGCTCACCAAAGAATCGGCGGCAGCCCTTCGCAGAACTTGATTAACCAGAATTTTTTACCTTATCTTATCTTGTAATAAATATCTTACAAGCTTATCTTGGATTTTCTACGAAAACTTAGATATCGCTGGAATGTTTATCTTATCTTGTAATAGATATCGCTGGAATGTTTATCTTATCTTGTAATAGATATCCGTTTATCTTGTTTATAAACATATCAGGTAACATGATCCCCTTATCAGGTAACCTGAGCTGATAAGATAAGCTTATCTGCTGATAAGACCCCCTCTCCCGCGTGACGTCACTCCCCTCACCCCCGATTCTCCCCTGCCCCTTACCCCCCCTCATTGCCCCTGGTCCAGAACCCCCCTAGTATTATTACTGTCTTGTTTATGTTGCATACAATTTTGATTCATACAGTCAATATTTTTTAGTCACTAATGTTGAATCAAGTGTAAAAAGATTAGATGGGTTATCAGAACCTTGGGAAGAAATAGAGTTTGTTTGGGATCATTCTTTCTTGTTCAGGCATGATTTTCTAAATAAAAATCAAACTAAAGGATTTTCACAATTCCGAGATTTGCCATGTCTTTCAGACGAACATGCCTCATAATTAGTAAATTTCTTTAAGTTATAGCTAAAAATATTAAAAGTAAGGAAATTTTCCCTCAAAAATTTTATTATATATGTAAACTTTAAGCAATTTTTATCTTTTTCTAAGATTTATAAGAACTTTAAAAAAAAGTTTCTTGGAAAAGTAAATGAATTTGTCAATAGTTGGCCGACATTAAGACTGTTTTTTGAACCATTTATTTTATAAAAATTAATAGTCGATGATGAGATTAACGCTTTGGTTGATGTTCTGCCTAATCTTCAAGACTGTAAGTAGATTATAGTATATTAGCTAACAAGTGCGGGGGATCGTAAATCGGCCAAGAGTGCGGAAGTTTGGCGCACGAGGCGAAGCCGAGTGTGGCAATCCGCATGATCGGCCGATTTATGACCCGCACATGTTGGCTACGATATTTTGTGTGACCAGTGCGTGGAAAGGGAGCCCTTTCTAAAATCCCATCATGTGTGTAAAGGGCGACTTTTTGCGCGCCGGTTGCACAAATGTGTATTTTTATGTATCTGCATATGTACAAACCATTTATCAATATATAATGTTTTTATTATATCTTTGTAGATAAAAAAGATGCCATTATTTTAACTGCTTTGCTTGTCGCTATCAAAGCTACAAATTCGAGGGACCAATATCTAAAATAGCAACATTTAGATGTGAAAGTAAAAACCGTGAATTAAAAATAACATTAAATTTATCTTTAAACCGAACCAATATTTGCAAAACTTTAGACATTAAAACTTAATTGCGACTAAGTTATCGAATAAAGAAAAATGAAAGTATTAGAATCAAACTTTATGAAAATGGATCTTCAACAAACATAGAATTGAAAAACATTCCTGATTTACATTTTTGTGCGTCTCAAATACCTGCCGAATCACCGGAAATTGTACGTATATCGAATTCCATTTCTTTCAAGGGTTGAACACCACAAAAAAATGCCGTTTTAATGATACCCAATGAGAATAACCATGCATTTTTTATAATTGAAAATTTAATTGAAATCGGTAATAAAAATATGTATTTAATTTTAAGAGTTAGCAGGAGGCTTGGTGGAGACTCCTGTCGGCCAGCCGGGAATTACAAATTCTTAATTTCCAGATATTAGCCAAAATACTTCATGAATCTTATTAAATTTAGGATATTTTTAATCTGTAAGCTCATATGTAGTTCTCTAAAGAGCTATTTTATGGAAAAAAGTAAAAATAAAAATATTTAATAAACTTGGGGAAATGGGCAGCAAGGAACGGGTAAGGTTGGGTTAGCCGCGAGTCTTTATTTAATTTATTATAAATTCTTAAGAGCGAAAATGTAAAATCCGGCTCTTTGGAGGACTGCTTTATTATATAAAGAATATATTTAAAAAATCCATAAGGTTATGTCACTTATTTTATGCAATATCTGGACGATAAAATTCTCACTAGATTCATAAAGAGCTGGGGAAATTTCCGTGATAACATACTGACTGCTTGACAAGGAAACAGCATTATTTCATCTTTGTCTCTTTTACATCGCATATGTAGTAACGTCCATGTAGATATAAACACTAATACGTGAGTATACGGATACAAATATTGAGAGATAATGTCAGCAAAAACTGGCTATTATATTATTTTTATTTTTTGTATATGTATGCATATATAAATAAAGAACAAAAATAAAGACCATTTTTAATGATAATAAGAATCTATTTGTGTGTATGTGTAATTACAAATTAATAAAAATATAAATTTAAAGTGTAAGACAGGCAATAAGAGCCAATCGCGGAAGACAGTGCGTTATTCCAACGAAACTAAATTTTTTCGTTAGAATTGAATATCTGTGCACAAGGCACCAAATTTTTTTATTTGGTCACGGCCAAGATTCTAAAATATGAAATAATCTCATATTTAAGATTTAATTTCAACAACCCTTTAACCCCCTTACGGAAATAAATAAATAAATGCAAGAGAAAAATATAGATCCAAAATTCCCGATTCAGCGACTTTGAGAAAGAGAAAAATATAGATCCGAAAGTCGCTTAATCGGGAATTTCGGATCTACATTTTTCTCTTGCATTTATTTATTTATTTCCGTAGGGGGGTTAAAGGGTTATTGAAATTAAATCTCAAACATAAGATTATTTTATATTTTAAAATCTTGGCCGTGACCAAGTAAAAAAATTTGGTGCCTTGTGCACAGATATTTAATTCTAACGAAAAAATTGTTTCGTTGAGATAACGCATTGTCTTCCGCGATTGGCTCTTATTGCCTGTCTTGCACTTTAAATTTATATTTATATTGCAGAGCCTTGTTAAACTCTTAAATTAATAAAATATTAAAAATCAATTTATTATATATATATATATTTTTTATATCATAAAAAAAATACATTTTATATTTATATTAGGAGACGCGGTAGTGTCTCCGGCCATGTTCAAACCCTAAAAGACCTTAAAAGACACTACAAGTCTCCTTATCCTGCACCATCAAAGTCCATTTTTTGGGGGTGTAGAACTACTAAAATATAAAAAATTTTGAATTGCACGTAATATAACCTAAAAGGCGGCATCGCCACGAGTAATTTGAGCCAAGAAAAAATAAAATCGGTCAAGCCGTTCTGGAGATACAAGTGGTCAAAAAGTGACGTTTTTCATGAAAAATGAAGTAACGTCGTCTTCTTCTCTGTCCGCTGACGTCATCAGGATTATATACATATATATATAAATCTCTTCTCACCTTTCACTCACACCTCCCTCAACTTCCACCCACAGCTTTCCCTCCCACATCCCGCCCCCCTACTCCCACTCCCCCCCCATCCCCACCCCTCTTTTGCCTTTTTCACCCTCTTTCGTCCTCTCTTACCCTCTTTCGTCCTCTCTCACCCTTTTTCACCCTCTTTCGTCCTCTTTCACTCTCTTTCGCCCTCTTTCATCTTCTTTCGTCCTCTTTCGCCCTCTTTCACCCTCTTTTGTCTTCTTTCACCATCTTTCGCCTCTTTCACCCTCTTTCGTCCTCTTTCACCCTCTTTCATTCTCTCTCACCCTCTTTCACCCTCTTTCATTCACTCTCACCCCCTTTCGTCCTCTTTCATCCTCTTTCGTCCTCTTTCACCCTCTTTCGTCCTCTCACCCTCTTTTGTCCTCTTTCACCCTCTTTCGTCCTACCTCACCCTCTTTCGTCCTCTCTCACCCTCTTTCACCCTCTTTCACCCTCTTTTGTCCTCTTTCACCCTCTTTCATTCCCTCTCACCCTCTTTCGTCCTCTTTCACCTTCTTTCGTCCTCTTTTACCCTCTTTCGTCCTCTTTCACCCTCTTTCATTCTCTCTCACCCTCTTTCGTCCTCTCCTCACCCTCTTTCATTCTCTCTCACCCTCTTTCACCCTGTTTCGTCTTCTTTCACCCTCTTTCATTCCCTCTCACCCTCTTTCGTCCTCTTTCACCCTCTTTCGTCCTCTTTCACTCTCTTTCGTTCTCTCTCACCCTCTTTCATTCTTTCTCACCCTCTTTCACCCTCTTTCGTCCTCTTTCACCTTCTTTCACTCTCTTTCGTCCTCTCTCACCCTCTTTCATTCTTTCTCACCCTCTTTCGCCCTCTCTCATCCTCTTTTGACCTCTTTCACACTCTTTCGTCCTCTCTCACCCTCTCTCACCTCTTTCACCCTCGTACGTCCTTTCTCACCCTCTTTCGTTCTCTTTCACCCTCTTTCGCCTATCTCGTCTTCTCTTACCCTCATTGATCCTCTCTCACCCTATCTCCAAAAAATCATAAAAATGAAAAGGTCAAGCCATGTTCAAAAGAAGGTCCTCAAAAATTTAAACCTAGTCTGTACAATGAAAAATAATTACTCGTAATTCCAGAGTTCCAATTTGTTAATATCAAATAATGTATTTGTTTCAAGTAATGGCAGTAGAGTCAAATACATACCTACGTATATGCAGTTTTTGCTGTTAATTGTACTTGAACGAAAAAAATAATTAAATGATTTAAATATAGCACATTTTTAATCAAGAAACTTATATAATCAAACTCTGTTTAGGAAAAGGTAGAACATTTCATTTGCCTCTGCCTTTACAAGAAACATTGGATAAAGTATGTTGTTCGTGATTGAGCGCCGAAATTAAGAACTCTAGCTTCAGGCTTGTGAGGACAGCACCGATCGAGTGCTGCTGATTCGAAAAACCCTCTCCATCGAGTATCGATACATTCCGAAGCTTGTTTTTGATTTCTCACTCTGCTTTGTGCCTCGGCAAGATATACTCGTGTTTAGAGTCCTCACTGATTGTTAGTGAAGTAAATGTCGAAATGTATTACAATGGAGTAAAATAAGTGAAATTGATCAATTAACTGTGTAATTTCTTCTCTTATCTCTCAATGATATTTCCCAACGCGCTGCCGGATTAAAACGAAATTATTATTGGCAAACATATGTCCTCCGGAAGATCCTATAAATTTGAATCACTAGTTGCACATTCTCGTTCGAGGTATACCCAAGAAATCTAAAGTGGTTTGGGAAAATTTGGTAAATATTAATAAAATGTATAAGGCTTTACAATGGTTGAAAGAAAATAATCCTCATTACTCAAAAATTTGTCTTCCAGCGTCATCTGATGATCTATTAAAGGATAAGTTGCAGGAAACAGAATATAAGATTGTCGATGAGGAAAGCGACAATGACGAAATAAATGAGGTGGTTGAGAAATTACCAGCATTGAATTTGTACAATGTACAACAAAACAAAAATAATGATGATCAAACCGTTTTAAAACGTACGGCTTTTCTCACACAAATCACTGAACATTCGGATATTAACGATCAGTATACAATATACCCAATACACGCGAAAAGAATCGATAACGAATCTGCATTGAAGCTTTATCAAATAGTGAAAATTGAATATTTTCCAATGGATAATCGTTATAAATATCTGGATGTCATGTGTTTCCCTGATTTATATCCTGATGGTGTCAATGGGCAACGAGAAGATAGAAACTTTGCATTGCCGGAATATTTATTTATTAGAACACGATTGATGTCGAAACATAGTAGATTCAGGTTGAATCTGCAGTATCTGTTCTTCCTTTTCAATGATGCTAACTACCGACAGTTGAAAGGTGGTATCTATTATACGATGATGGTTACTAACTCACGAGAGAGATACACTGCTGGTAGATACTTGAACGAATTGAAAGGTTACCAATTAGAATCGAATTTAATGAGTATTTTCGCAAAATTGAGAAATACGGATCAATTTTGGCGACAACCGTCCAATAATGTAAAATGCATGACTTTGCATTACGGTCCAGCGACGTGGTTTTTGACTTTGAGTCCTAGTGAATGGAAATGGTCCGATTTGGGTGAATATTTACGAGATATGAATCCCGATAAAGAGAAGTTAGGCATCAGCGAACTAATCGCATACGATCCTGTAAGTACTTCTAGATTCATGTGCATAAAATTCAAAGCCATGATTGATTTTATTTGTTTGTCCGATAATCCAATAGGAAAGGTTATTCATTACTTCTGGCGACTGGAATATCAACGTAGAAGTATCCAGCACATGCATTGTATGATTTGGATAAAAGATGCTCCAGTATTAGGAAAATCGCCGGATGAAGAAGTTGCTACGTTTATTCAAAAATACGTAACGTGTGAAATTCCAGATAAAAATGTTTCGCCAACGTTGTACGATACGGTAATAAGTGATCAGAATCATAAACATAACTCGTATTGCATGCGTACGAAAAAAACGGAAACTAATATATACAGAAAGTGTCGGTTCAATTTTCCTCGGCCAGTTACTGAGAATTTCGTTTTAAGAGACGTTATCACTTCGATAGTCGGTAGAAAAAATTTACGCAGTAAGAGCAGATTGTACGATCTTCCTCGGAAGGAGTCGGGAAGGTTTATAAATGATTATAATCCGTCTATCAAATTAGCCTGGGAGGGAAATATGGACATACAATTTATTAGAGAAAAATCAGAGTTTTTAAACTCATATTTAACAAAATACACGACAAAGTCGGAAAAATGCAATACAGACTTTGAAGTGATAGATTCGAATAAGTCCATCGAAACTGTGGAATTTTGCAATGCGTTCATTAAATAACAGAGAATGCGGTGCTTTAGAAGCTGCGGATACACTATTAGGGAATCCCTTGTACGGTACGGATAATGATACCATGGTCAAATGGATAGATGTTAATGAGGTGAGAAATAGAAAAGTTAAAACATTTAATGAAATTTAAGCTCTCGATGAAAATTCTACGAATATTTACTGTTCGTCACTCATCAATGATTACTATCCAAATAGACCTCAGGAATTAGAATCATTGAATTTGTACGATTTTGCCAGATTCTGGGAAATTACGAAACAGATGTCAAATAATGACGAAGTCAAGTGTTACAAACTGGCATCGAGTTTATTTTTAAAAAAACGAAAAAAGGGTTATTTAATTAACCATTATCGATTTAATATAAAAACTGAGTCCGAAAAATACTTTTACTCGCTGCTTCTGTTCAAACCATGGAGAGATTTGAGTGAACTCAAAGGTACATTCGAGACTTACACGGATGCCTTTAAGAATTCAGAGTCTGTTTTAACGAAGGCAATGAAATATCACGAAAGGCTCGAAGAAATACAGAAAGCTTTTGAGAACGTTGCTGAATTAATCGAGAAGCGCGAAAATGATCTGAAAACAGCAGACAGAGACAAATCCGATGACGATGAACTGGATTGTAATCCGATAGAAGCTGACGACGCGACTGAAAGATCTGGAAGATTTTGGTAAGATTGACGACCCGATTGATTTATCGCAAATGATGTCACAATTGAACGAAGACCAGAAAAGAGTCTTTGATGGAGTATGCCAAGTTTTACAAGATAAGAATCAGATTCTGCGACTGTACGTAAGTGGCGAGGGTGGTACAGGGAAAAGTTTTCTAATTGAAACGATTAAACATTGGATCAGAATAAATTTGAAAAAAACGACTGCCATATCTGCTCCCACGTGTATCGCAGCATTCAATATCGATGGCTTGACAATCAATAGAATGTTTCAACTACCGGTTAGTCATGAATCTACACCAAAATATACGCAATTGTCAGACATGGTCTTGAAAATTTTGAGAGACAAATTAAAGAATGTCGAATTATTTATAATCGAAGGAATTACATGTAACAATGCAATGATGGATTTAGGAACGACTGTATTCAGTGATGGTCAAGCCTATGTAGGTTTGTCACGAGTAAGTAAATTGGAAGGCCTACCTTTGATAAATTTCAATCCAGCATCAGTTAAAGCAAACTCGAGAGCCATTGTAGAATATAATCGACTGAGATCTATATTCAAATCTGAACTGCCACAAATCAATCCGTCCGAGAAAAAGGTTGTGAAAATGTACGATCGTCAATGGGATATCCCTAATATCATTGATGATATGCAGAATTATGATTATGAGGAACCAGAAAGTATAGTTACGTGGAAAATATATGGCCTTTGCAATAACGATGCTGTTTTGTGTTACGCTAATGTAATATTACAATGTGCGTTTCATTGCGTACATATTAGGCAACAAATACTGAAAAATAAAGCATCGAATGCATTGATTGATGCTATCTGCGCGTATGGTGAACGTAAATATTGCAACATTCAAGCGGTTAGAAGATCTGTCGGAAAACGCTTCGAAGAACGAACACAACAAGATGTTTCGGAATTTTTTACGGCTCTAATGTCGACGTATTCCGACATCAATGATGTATTGAAACTCGAATTAAAGCACGTAACATGTTGCTCGAATGTCAAATGTAATTACAATGTAACTAAGCTGGAAAGCAGTAGTTTGTTAATATTACCTATACATTCGACATTAAAAAGGAAAAAAGGTGTCACTCTACAAAGTTTGATTAATGTAGAATTTTCTAAATGGGAAACGATAAACGGCAATTGTAACGAATGTAAGGGCACCGTGTTGAAAAAGAAAACCGTAATTGAATCAACTTTATCCGTCGTAGTAATACAGCTCAATTTATATACATTTATAAACGGTGCTTCTGAAAAAATTATCAACAATCGAATGACCGCCGTGCCGACGAGTAATATCACGATTAATAAAAAAAAGTACAAGTTAATAAGCGTTATATTTCACGAAGGTAAAGAAATGAATCGTGGTCACTACACGTGTATGTTGAGAGCTGACACAAAATCGGAATGGTATTACTCTAATGATATGGAAGTGTTCAAGAAAAAATGGCCCAAAGGAGCACAAGGGGCATACATATTGTTCTTAGAACAGATTAAATAATGGCGCTGTAAAAAGGCTGCCGTAAACGCTACATTAAAACATCAACTGTTCTAGCGCTGTATAAAAGTTGCCGTAAGCGCCAAAATAAAATATCGGCTGCTCTGGCGCTTTATAAAAGCTGCTGTAAGCGCTGCATTAAAACGAGTGCAATAAGTTTCTAATTTGACCTAGGCTTCATGACATTTCAAAAAGTATCATCAAGAAAAAAATTATCAGACAGAAATATGTATGTCGTGTTAAAATCGGAGAGACGAAGAAAAATATATGGTTGCGTTCTCACGAGAATGGGCGATGGAGGGGCCCATTCTTTATTTTCAATATTCATACAAGAATATAAATTCATTCTGTTGCAATTGAAATAAATGTGCAATGTATCGTTAAAAGTTATTACAATTATACAAACATTTACATATATGATTAAATAAAATATTATATGTATACTATAATATAATTATATATTTTATATATGTACATATATACCATATATTTCAATTATTTTGAACTGTATTGCATAAATTGTTACTTATACAAAGTTATGTGATAAGAATCGAAAATACATATATTTGTGATACTTGAATTACTAGAAAGCTGCTCTACATATCTGTACTTTAAAAAGTAAGTGATATCTTAAAAAAATCATAAAAATAAAAAGGTCAGGCCATGTTCAAAAGAAGGTACTCAAAAATTTAAACGATCTAATAATAAATTATCACGAAAAGTAACTGATATGTTATTCAAGGTGCCAGTTCAAAGTGAACATACGTAAAGTGTATATTATCTAAATTTAGTAATAATATATTACCATGAAAAGTAACTGTGATATTTTATTCAAGGTGCAAGTTCACATTGAATATACATACATATTAGTAAAACTGATTACAATTTGATTCTAGAAAATAAGTGCGATATGTTATTCTTAGTGCACAAAATATAATAGTCGTTTATAGAGATTTGATTTGAAATTCATACTAGCCCGTACAATGAAAAATAATTGCTCGTAATTCCAGAGTACCAATTTGTTAATGACTCAGAAAAATAACATGGCGGCCTGCTCTCAAAAAACTTTCGATGGGTAGAATAAATAATTGAAATAAGAGTTGTGAAAATTGTATAAATTAAAAACCTCCAATCTTTCTTTAGTAAAATTTCGAATTTTCGTATCAACTTCCGATTTGTGTTATACCGTATTTTCAGGGAGTAAGTTATTGATCAGAAAACTTTGCCTTGTTGCTTGAAACGGGTGTATATTAAGTAAAATTTATAAATGTACAGTTCTCAGGTCAACTACAATAAAGCTATACGCTTAAAAAGTTTATTGATTATTTGTCGTAATATACAATAAAAAATTACATATTAATTATTCAAGATACAAGTGAGAAATAAATATCATTAAAATATACAAAAAAAATTTATCAATTTGACTCTGAAAAGTAAGTGACATGGTTCTCAAAGTGCAAGGTTTCATTTGACTTACAATTTTCTTCAGAAACACAGAAGAAAAAGGTATTTGTATATAGTTTTGTATATTCACTTCGTTGTGTGTGTAGAGCTTTTAAAAATACGTTGAATCCTTATTTTAATCTAATCTTCTTCTAATGTAATACTTTTCGTATTTCAAATGTTGTAGTAATTATTCTGTAAGAGCTTCGACATTATTTCTAAATGGACATCGAGAAACATCATAGTTTTTTGAGAGCAGGCCGCCATGTTATTTTTTTGAGTCATTAACAAATTGGTACTCTGGAATTACGAGCAATTATTTTTCATTGTACGGGCTAGTATGAATTTCAAATCAAATCTCTATAAACGACTATTATATTTTGTGCACTAAGAATAACATATCGCACTTATTTTCTAGAATCAAATTGTAATCAGTTTTACTTATATGTACGTATATTCAATGTGAACTTGCACCTTGAATAAAATATCACAGTTACTTTTCATGATAATATATTATTACTAAATTTAGATAATATACACTTTACGTATGTTCACTTTGAACTGGCACCTTGAATAACATATCAGTTACTTTTCGTGATAATTTATTATTAGATCGTTTAAATTTTTGAGTACCTTCTTTTGAACATGGTCTGACCTTTTCATTTTTATGATTTTTTTAGGATATATATATTGTGACGTGACATTTTTTTTGTCCGTCACAAGGGCCGAAGGCCCGGCCGGGAAGGCGGGAAATTTGGGAACTTTTGCTCTCTCGCCAACCTTTGAGAGAGAGAGAGAGCACCCGAAAAATAATTTTTGCGTTTTTATCCGCGTAGGAGGATGCGCCCCGCGCATCCGTTCCGCGAATTACTTTTATTTATAATTTTTGTTTAAGCGATTTTTGCGTTTTTGGCGAGCAATTTTGCATAAGGTACGTGTCTCAACCGGAGAAGCCGAAAGAGAGAGAGAGTGAGAGGACGGAAGTAGTGATACAAGGCGGGTTCTAACTCAGGGCCCCTGAGCGGGGTGCGGGGCGAGGGGATATCTTGAGAGTGGGGGGGATGACGTCACGCTGGACAGGGGTTTATGACGTCACGCTGGGCAGGGGTTTATGACTGCCCGAATTTAAAAAAGGGGCACTCCAAAATTCATAAAACCCTTTTTTTCTTTGGGACATTTTATTGTTTCGACATACGGAAGAGAATTGAGATTTTAGCGCCAACGTTGCGACGAACTGTCAAAATGTTATTTATAGGCGGTACGAGTGTAATAGCGCTGACGTTCGGCAGCTTTGTATCCTCGCGGAAAATCTCCCATAAACGGGAGAGGAACAACTTCCTTATTTTTTTTAATTGCAACACATTGGTGCCAACGTTCGCGGGATGCGGGGCGAGGGAATATCTTGAGGGCGCGGGGGATGATGTCACGCTGGGCAGGGGTTTATGACTGACCGAATTTAAAAAAGTGCACTCCAAAATTCATAAAACCCTTTTTTTTGGGGCATTTTATTGTTCTGACATACGAAAGAGAATTGAGATTTTAGCGCCAACGTTGCGACAAATTGTCAAAATGTTATTTATAGGCGGTGCAAATGTAAAAGCGCTGACGTTCGGCAGCTTTGTATCCTCGAGAAAAATCTCCCATAAACGGAAGAGAAATATCTTCCTTTTTTTTTTTACAACACATCGGCGCCAACGTTTGGCTGCCTTACTCCTCCACACATAAAACGGCAACGCGAAACTATTTTTTGGGATACACCAAATGCTAAAAAAAAAGGATACAGAATTAGGTGAAAATATATAAGGAGGATGAGAGCGCGTCAAGCCATAGTACGATTTTGAGAATGCATAGATGCAGTAGTGCAAAAGTTTAGTGATTACTTTCTTGTGTCAGTGGCATAATAGTGTTTAGTGATTACTTTCTTGCGTCAGTGGCATAATAGTGATTAAAAAGAAAAAAACATGGAAAACGCGGAGCATATTGAGCGCAATTTATTGAAGCAGTCCCGCCAAGTCGCCACCTTGGGCAAATGTTTAGAATGGTTGCAACAGTGCGACGAATTTATCGCACAACTTGAAGAATGCAACCGTGTCAAGCGTCCGCAACTCTCAATCGGACATAGACAATTTATGGTGGCTACAATAGTGCGACTCGAGGGTGTAAATATACGCTTGCAGAGACAATATATGTATATTGGTGGTGAATAGAGTGGCGGTGGCAATATCGACGACAACAATAACGTGCAAAAACTCGTTTGGCGCGAAATTGATACGGCGTTCGAGAGTCGTATACTGACCGGTGCGGTAATTAATACAGACTACATCAAACCGCGACAATTTTTAGAAAATGCTAAAGACATTGTAATTGAGAACGTGCAAAATATGTTGCAGAGACACATCAGTGTAAAGATGAACACTATATTTAATGGTGAGTTCGTATCTGGTGATAACCGTGCCAATAAAAGCGTCAATACGAGAAACTTTGAATTCTTTCGCACGTCTGATTTACGCGAGTGATACGAGCGCCGCGTTATCGAGCCCACGCTAGCATCGCTAGAAGAGTTTCAGGAACGCGATAGCGGTTGGGCATTGTCGCGAATAATCGACTTAACTGTAAATATAAATAAGTACAATCCAATGCGCGCGGGATGTCGTATCAAATTACCGCGAGAAATTGTGACAAAAAGAGCGGTGGTTAATGTGCAATCAGCGGACAATGCGTGTTTCGCATGGTCAGTGGTGGCCGCTCTTTACCCTGCTGAAAGAAACACGGGTCGAGAATCCTCTTATCCACATTACACAACAGTGCTGAATCTCCAGAACATTGAGTTTCTAGTGATTATAAATCAAATTAAAAAGTTTGAACTTGCAAACGACATCTCCGTGAATGTGTACAGCATCGAGAACAACATTGTCCCGTTACGTCTTTCAGAGAAAAAAAAGACAGACACGTCAATTTGTTGTACGTGCAAGACGAAAACAGCGTTGGACATTTCGCTTGTATAAAGAATTTATCTCGACTTGTCAGTGCGCAACTGAGTAAAAAGAAATGTAGAAGATATATCTGTGATCGGTACGTATATATTTATTAAACTAAAATTTAAAAAATAATTTTTAATTAAAATTATAATTTTTTATTTTTACAGATGTTTACACTATTTCAATTCGGAAGCTAAGTTGCAGACGCATACTGTAAACTGTGGAAAATTAAATAACTGCGCTATCCGATTACCGAGCGATAAAGACAAGTGGCTCAGCTTCAACAACTACAACAGAAAGGAGCGGCTTCTGTTCGTGGTGTACGCCGATTTGAAATGCGTTTTGAAAAAAATGGAAAAAGAAAAAACATATCAACACCATCAAGTATTTAGCCTTGCTTACTATGTACATATATTGCTCGTACGACAATTCGTTATCTATATATCATTCCCGCCGTAGTGTCGATTGCGTGACGTGGTTTGCCGAAGAACTAAAAAATTGAGCAATACGTGTAAAAAATATTTTAAGTACAAACGTCCCCATGGTATATTTAACATCTGACGAGTGGGCAAAACTTCGCAGCGCAACGCATTGTCACATATGCGAAAAACCGTTTGAGCAAGACGATGCACGCGTTTGCGATCATTGCCATCTCACCGGACGGTACAGAGGTCCCGCACACTCAAATTGCAATTTAAATTATAAAGAATCTTTTTGTATTCCGATAGTTTTTCATAATCTGTCCGGTTACGACGCGCATTTCATTATCGAGGACATAGCCACAGCGTTCGAAGGGGGAATCGAATTACTTCCGATAACGAAAAAAAAAATACATTTCATTCTCGAAAACTGTTAAATTGACGCAAGACAACAATTCAAAAAATCATATTAAATTACGTTTCATAGACTCATATAAATTTCTCAGTGCTAGTCTTGACAAATTGGCATTTTTCTGAATAAAGACAAATTCAAAATTTTACAATCACAGTTTCAAAATTTACCTAGTGAAAAATTCGATCTTTTGACACGGAAAGGCGTCTTTCCATATGAATATATAGACTGTATCGACAAATTGCAAGATGCATGTTTACCACCGCGCGAATCATTTTGCAGTTCTTTAACCGGTGAAAAAGTATCCAAGAGTGATTATACACATGCCAAGAACGTATGGAACCGATTCTCCCTTCGAACGCTAGGCGAATATAGTGATTTATATTTAAAAATTGATGTCTTGTTATTGGCAGACATATTTAAAAATTTTCGCGACAGTTGCATAAATAGTTATAGGCTTGACCCTACGTATTACTATAGTCTTCCGGGATATACCTGTGACGCCATGTTAAAATATACAAATATAAAATTCGAATTATTAATAGACATTGACATGGTTATGTTTATCGAACGGTGTATACGCGGCGGTCTTAGTCAATGCTCAGGTCGATACGCACATGCTAATAACAAGTACATGCAATCGTACGACCCATCGAAACCGTCATCCTACCTCATGTACTTAGATGTAAATAATTTGTACGGATGGGCAATGTGTCAACCATTGCCGTATGCCAATTTTCGATGGGTCGACGATGTATCGAATTTCGACATCTCATCTATCGCACTCGATTCACCTACAGGTTATATCCTCGAAGTAAATTTAGAGTATCCGCAACATCTTTATGATGCACACATTAATCTACCGTTTTGTCCGACATGCGACAAGCCGCCCGGCAAACGGGAGTATAAGCTCCTCGCAACGCTTTACGATAAAAAGCGTTACGTGATACACTACTGCAATTTGCAGCAGTGCACGCGTCACGGGCTTCGCGTTACAAAAATATACCGCATACTACAATTTACTCAATCAGCATGGCTTAAAAATTATATCAAACTTAATACAGAGTTTAGAACACAAGCAAAAAATAATTTTGAAAAAAATTTATATAAATTAATGAATAATGCGGTATTTGGCAAAACGATGGAAAATGTACGTAATCATGTGGATGTAAAATTATTAACAAAATGGGACGGACGATACGGCGCAAAGACAATGATCGCGAAACCCAATTTTCATAGTACAAGCATATTTTCGGAAAAGTTGGTTGCCATAGAATTACGAAAACTCGAGGTAAAACTATATAAACCAATCTATGTCGGCATGTGCATACTCGACATATCGAAAGTATGTCTTTATGAATTTTATCATGAATACAAACCGCTCTATCGTGACAAATGCCGGGTAATGTACACCGACACAGACAGTTTAATATACCACATTGAATGTGAAAACGTCTATAAAAATTTGAAGCGTGATATCACTCGATTTGATACAAGCGATTACGCTGTGGACAATGCGTACGGTATACCGCTTGAGAATAAAAAAGTGCCAGGTCTGATTAAAGATGAAAACAACGGCGCGATAATGACCGAATTCGTCGGCCTTAGAGCAAAAATGTATGCTTTGCGGGTCGATGGTAAAAAAGACACTAAAAAAGCAAAAGGTGTCAAAAGTAACGTCGTAGCGCGTAGTATAACATTCGACGATTATACACGCTGCCTTAATGACGAGATTGAAATGATACGACAACAATCTTGCATAAGATCGAAATTGCATAAAGTGTATACCATCCGCGAGACAAAAATTGCTTTAAGTCCCTACGATGACAAGCGGTATGTCGTACCTGATTCGACCGACACTTTACCATGGGGACATTACCGAATACCGTTGTAAATAAACTATATTTAATATATGTATTTCATATTTTTTATAAATATTGTAAGGAAAGAATGTATTAAAAAGAAAAATTTAGTATATTTCAAATTCTTCATATATTTATTTTTATATATGTTGTACACATTGTATATTTTTTCTTTTTTTATTTTTGATTAATTAATAAATACAATCTGTATGAATTAAATCATATTGTTCTTATGTATCCAAGAATTGTGTGAATTGTCAAATCTCAACCATTTCACGTAAACCTCGTCACCTCTCTTGCGCAGTACTTTTTCCACGAGATACACGTTCGGATAATTTGCACGATGCAGCTCGTGCTCGTAAAACGCTCCAGCGATAGATTTCTTGCGATAATCCTCGAGTAGATAGCTCACAGGATAAGTACGCTGCACTTTTACAATTTTAAACACCTCGGTTGTCCAATTTGGCGTGTATCCCTTCTCGAAAAGTTGTTTGTACTTGCTAATGCGTACCTGGTCACCTACTTTGAACTTTGCCGGACCCGCGATTTTTACATGATTGTACACGGTAGCCAAAAGTCTTTCAGCGATCGCGGGAGTAACATCGGCAGGTCGCATACCAATCGTTCGATGCTTGCGTGCGTTGTAATCCGATACGAGACGCGGCAGCATGTCAATCAACTTGTAAGTGCCATTCAGCGTAAACATCTTTCACATATCGTTCTTTAGCGTGCGATTAAATCGCTCGACGACCGACGCCTTCAATACCGAATATGTAGAATAATGATTAATGTCATGTTTTCTTAGAAGCCGTTGCACATCGGCGTTGTAAAATTTTTTTCCGTTATCGGTTTGCATGTTTTTCGGGCATCTCTTGCTATCTCAAATTATCTCTGGCGATTGCGTCAGTTGTCTCATTTCCTCCTTTATTCTTGAGTAGTACAGCCCACGCACACTTGTTCAACACATCGATGACGGTGAGTATGTAGTGGTAAGCTCTGTTGAAACGGAAGTACGGACGCATCTCGACAATGTCGGCTTGCCACAGATCATCGTATCCCCGCACTATGACATGTCTTCGAGGGAAATTTGTTCTTGCTGGAGCATGCAACTCGTTTACCATCTGCCGTCTCTCCAAACTATACTGCTTGTTGTTCTTTTCACTATTCATTTTGGTTTTTTCGCGTTTTTGCCACGTTCTTTCGAGTTAAATTCTCGTTCTTTCAGGTTAGATTCTCGTTCTTTCGGGTTAGGTTCTCGTTCTTTCGCGTTCTTGCCTCGTTTTTTTAGGTTAGGCTAGCCGTTCACTCACGTCCTTGACAGTTTCGAAAATCGTTCTTGACTCGATCGTAGCCTCGTCCCACATCGTTTCTGACCCGTTCGAAGCCCACCCTGGCCCGTTCGCAGCCTTTAAGTACTTGTTCGTAGCCTCGTTCGCAACCCTTAGTGAGTTGTGTGTAGCCTCGTTCGCAGCAGCCGATACGCCGTTCACTGCTAGATTTTTCACTGCTCGACTTTTGACTGCCGTTATCAGCGGTCGTATAACTACCGTCGCTGCTCATTGTAGATTAGTAGTACGCTGATAATCCTTCGTAGCTGTTTAACAACTGTTTACAACTATTCCTTCTAGCCGTTTGTGTGATAGACGTTTCTGAGCCAACCGTTTATTAGATGTTTGTTTCTGAGATAGTGTTTGTCGCACGCAGAAGCTCTTTTATCACAGTCTCCAACGCTCATACATCCTTCTCTAACGCAGTCAGCTTCTCATCTGACTCTTTCTGTTGGGTCATCAATCTTTTAATACAGGATTCCACATACAGTTTGTTGGCGGCATCGGTGTTAGCCTCAGGTTGCGCTACACGGCGAATCTTGCGCGATCTTGCGTCATAGTCCGTAACGACGCGACATAGAGCGTTTTCATGCACGTAACTTTTCACTAATCTATTCCAAGGACCGCTTGTACCGGTTCCATCATTTCTTGGTTCGAATAATCCAAATTTATTGATAGGCATTTTGATGCGAGTGACGCAGATGGACTGATTAGTTTGTTGAGACTCTGTTTAATTTATAATAATGCCCGCTTCCCGAAGTTCCTCGATGATCGACAGGATCTCGTTGTCATGCACGTTGTTGCCGGCTTGGCGCGAAGCGTCGAGCAATCGTAGGCGTTTCACTAGCTCGTTGGGGTCATCCTAATGCACGTAATCAACCTTATTGTCGGTTAGCGTCATAGCGCGAGGCATTCCTCTGCCAGATTTTGGGTAGTCCGATTCAATTCGTGTCAACGGTGCGATTATATATTTGTACTTATCCCCCTTGCTACTTTTCACACGATCTTGCGCATCAAAATTGCGTTTATGCGCGTTTGTCGCCAATAATATGTGCTTGTATTTTGTAAATCATCCTCCTGGTAATCAAGTCTTTTTTTGAAGATCAACTCGTACAATCCAGGCGTTCCAATGTACCGCGTGTCGCCTATGATTATATTGTCATTTTTGTCAATCGCAAATTGCTTGTTTCCGATGCGCATTTTATTCTCGCCGAAATAGACTCCGTATACATGATCAATCTCTTTCTTTTCATCAGCACCGAGGAGAGCGTCCATGTACTCTTGCCTTAATGGCCCCAAATTCTTTCGCATCATTTGTCGACCTTCCGGCGATCTTAACCAGTTTCGAAGGGGTATTTCGGACAGGTTACGCGTGGTGTCAAAAACATTTTCGTCTACGAGTGTTTTGGGTATCACAGGTTGTGCGTTTTTTGGTGTAAAGGTTATCGGCAGTAAAGCGTCCAATGGCTTCGAAATATCTTACAGAGTATTTCGATGTGCATTTAATCCTTTTCTCTTCTTCGGTATCTCCTCCTCTTCCGTCTCCTCCTCCTCCTCTTCCTTCTCTTCCTCCTCCTCCTCTTTATATCGCTTGATAGTTTTATGTTTTCTCTTTTTCGATGTCTCCCCCTCATACTGCGTCTCGATCTTCACACCGCCGTCGTCAGTGTTAGGCTCGTTTTTCACCAAAACGTTCGTCGCGTTGTCGGCAATCTTTTGTAGCGGTTCAATAATAGATTTAAAGTGAGTCTTGACTGCGATATCGTCATTGATCTGACCGGTTTTTAAAGTACGATGTTTTTTGCGGATCGATTCGCTCGATTTCGCAATCTCCTTTGCTATCTTTTCACGTTCGCGAATATTATTAGCCATGTCAGCAGAGTAAGCACTTCTCTAGAGTGAGCGTTTTAACTCTTCTCAACAGAATACGGGCAACGACTAATTGCTTTGTGGTATCGCAAACACGTTAAATTCTTTTCTATATTGCCCATTCGTAAGCGAGCTATCCTTGTCTATCACTAGAAATCCATACTTTTGTTGCCAACAAGTATGACATAATTTACTGAAATTTTCGTATGACATGTCAGTATTCACGTGATCGTTGTATACGTGTTTCAAGTTGGTACCATTCTGTTTAAACAAGATTAGCAGGTTCGCGTTGTCGTGTATAAGATGTTTCGGTATTCTTGCGGATGTTTGGCAGAGATAGAAGCAGTCGACGTTCGAGTGGCGTCCCATTGAAAAGTATTCTTTTATCAGGAGACGCGGTAGTGTCTCCGGCCATGTTCAAACCCTAAAAGACCTTAAAATACACTACAAGTCTCCTTATCCTGCACCATCAAAGTCCATTTTTTGGGGGTGTAGAACTACTAAAATATAAAAAATTTTGAATTGCACGTAATATAACCTGAAAGGCGGCATCGCCACGAGTAATTTGAGCCAAGAAAAAATAAAATCGGTCAAGCCGTTCTGGAGATACAAGCGGTCAAAAAGTGACGTTTTTCATGAAAAATGAAGTAACGTCGTCGTCTTCTTCTTCTTCTTCTTCTTCTTCTTCTTCTTCTTCTTCTTCTTCTTCTTCTTCTTCTTCTCTGTCCGCGTATAAATCTTTTCTCACCTTTCACTCACACCTCCCTCAACTTCCACCCACCCCTTTCCCTCCCACATCCCGCCCCCACCCTCCACACTTACCCCACCCCCATCCCCACCCCCACCCCCACTCCCACCCCTCTTTCGCCTCTTTCACCCTCTTTCGTCCTCTCTCACCCTCTTTCGTCCTCTCTCACCCTCTTTCACCCTCTTTCGTCCTCTCTCACCCTCTTTCACCCTCTTTCGCCCTCTCTCACCCTCTTTCGTCCTCTTTCACTCTCTTTCATTCTCTCTCACCCTCTTTTCACCCTCTTTCATTCCCTCTCACCCCCTTTCGTCCTCTTTCACCCTCTTTCGTCCTCTTTCACCCTCTTTCGCCCTCTTTCATCCTCTTTCGTCCTCTTTCGCCCTCTTTCACCCTTTTTTGTCTTTTTTCACCATCTAACGCCTCTTTCACCCTCTTTCGTCCTCTCTCACCCTCTTTCATTCTCTCTCACCCTCTTTCACCCTCTTTCATTCCCTCTCACCCCCTTTCGTCCTCTTTTACCCTCTTTCGTCCTCTTTCACCCTCTTTCGTCCTCTCACCCTCTTTTGTCCTCTTTCACCCTCTTTCGTCCTACTTCACCCTCTTTCGGTCCTCCTCTCTCACCCTCTTTCACCCTCTTTTCGTTCACTTTCACACCCTCTTTCGTCCTCTTTTACCCTCTTTCATTCTCTCTCACCCTCTTTCGTCCTCTCCTCACCCTCTTTCATTCTCTCTCACCCTCTTTCACTCTCTTCATTCCCTCTCACTCTCTTTCATTCCCTGTCACCCTCTTTCGTCCTCTTTCACCCTCTTTTGTCCTCTTTCACTCTCTTTCGTCCTCTCTCACCCTCTTTCATTCTTTCTCACCCTCTTTTACCCTCTTTCGTCCTCTCTCACCCTCTTTCACCCTCTTTCGCCCTCTCTCACCCTCTTTCGTCCTCTTTCACTCTCTTTCATTCTCTCTCACCCTCTTTCACACCCTCTTTCATTCCCCTCTCACCCCCTTTCGTCCTCTTTCACCCTCTTTCGTCCTCTTTCACCCTCTTTCGCCCTCTTTCAAATCCTCTTTCGTCCTCTTTCGCCCTCTTTCACCCTTTTTTGTCTTTTTTCACCATCTTTCGCCTCTTCATTCACACCCTCTTTCGTCCTCTCTCTCACCCTCTTTCATTCTCTCTCACCCTCTTTCACCCTCTTTCATTCCCTCTCACCCCCTTTCGTCCTCTTTGTACCCTCTTTCGTCCTCTTTCACCCTCTTTCGTCCTCTCACCCTCTTTTGTCCTCTTCACCCTCTTTCGTCCTACTTCACCCTCTTTCGTCCTCTCTCACCCTCTTTCACCCTCTTTCGTTCACTTTCACCCTCTTTCGTCCTCTTTTACCCTCTTTCATTCTCTCTCACCCTCTTTCGTCCTCTCCTCACCCTCTTTCATTCTCTCTCACCCTCTTTCACTCTCTTTCATTCCCTCTCACTCTCTTTCATTCCCTGTCACCCTCTTTCGTCCTCTTTCACCCTCTTTTGTCCTCTTTCACTCTCTTTCGTCCTCTCTCACCCTCTTTCATTCTTTCTCACCCTCTTTTACCCTCTTTCGTCCTCTTTTACCTTTTTTCACTCTCTTTCGTCCTCTCTCACCCTCTTTCATTCTTTCTCACCCTCTTTTGCCCTCTCTCATCCTCTTTCGACCTCTTTCACACTCTTTTGTCCTCTCTCACCCTCTTTCGTCCTCTTTCACCCTCTTTCGTTCTCTCTCACCCTCTTTCGACCTCTTTCGTCCTCTTTCACCCTCTTTCGTCCTCTCTCACCCTCTCTCACCTCTTTCACCCTCGTACGTCCTTTCTCACCCTCTTTCGTTCTCTTTCACCCTCTTTCGCCTATCTCGTCTTCTCTTACCCTCATTGATCCTCTCTCACCCTATCTCCAAAAAATCATAAAAATGAAAAGGTCAAGCCATGTTCAAAAGAAGGTCCTCAAAAATTTAAACCTAGTCTGAACAATGAAAAATAATTACTCGTAATTCCAGAGTTCCAATTTGTTAATATCGAATAATGTATTTGTTGCAAGTAATGGCAGTAGAGTCAAATACATACCTACGTATATGCAGTTTTTGCTGTTAATTGTACTTGAACGAAAAAAATAATTAAATGATTTAAATATAGCACATTTTAAATCGAGAAACTTATATAATCGAACTCTGTTTAGGAAAAGGTAGAACATTTCATTTGCCTCTGCCTTTACAAGAAACATTGGATAAGGTATGTCCTCCGGAAGATCCTATAAATTTGAATCACGAGTTGCACATTCTCGTTCGAGGTATACCCAAGAAATCTAAAGTGGTTTGGGAAAATTTAGTAGATATTAATAAAATGTATAAGGCTTTACAATGGTTGAAAGAAAATAATCCTCATTACTCAAAAATTCGTCTTTCAGCGTCATCTGATGATCTATTAAAGGATAAGTTGCAGGAAACAGAATATAGGATTGTCGATGAGGAAAGCGACAATGACGAAATAAATGAGGTGGTTGAGGAATTACCAGCATTGAATTTGTACAATGTACAGCAAAACAAAAATAATGATGATCAAACCGTTTTAAAACGTACGGCTTTTTTCACACAAATCACTGAACATTCGGATATTAACGATCAGTATACAATATACCCAATACACGCGAAAAGAATCGATAACGAATCTGCATTGAAGCTTTATCAAATAGTGAAAATTGAATATTTTCCAATGGATAATCGTTATAAATATCTGGATGTCATGTGTTTCCCTGATTTATATCCTGATGGTGTCAATGGACAACGAGAAGATAGAAACTTTGCATTGCCGGAATATTTATTTATTAGAACACGATTGATGTCGAAACATAGTAGATTCAGGTTGAATCTGCAGTATCTGTTCTTCCTTCTCAATGATGCTAACTACCGACAGTTGAAAAGTGGTATCTATTATACGATGATGGTTACTAACCCACGAGAGAGATACACTGCTGGTAGATACTTGAACGAATTGAATGGTTACGAATTAGAATCGAATTTAATGAGTATTTTCGCAAAATTGAGAAATACGGATCAATTTTGGCGACAACCGTCCAATAATGTAAAATGCATGACTTTGCATTACGGTCCAGCGACGTGGTTTTTGACTTTGAGTCCTAGTGAATGGAAATGGTCCGATTTGAGTGAATATTTACAAGATATGAATCCCGATAAAGAGAAGTTAGGCATCAACGAACTAATCGCATACGATCCTGTAAGTACTTCTAGATTCATGTGCATAAAATTCAAAGCCATGATTGATTTTATTTGTTCGTCCGATAATCCTATAGGAAAGGTTATTCATTACTTCTGGCGACTGGAATATCAACGTAGAAGTATCCAGCACATGCATTGTATAATTTGGATAAAAGATGAAGAAGTTGCTACGTTTATTCAAAAGTACGTAACGTGTGAAATTCCAGATGAAAATGTTTCGCCAACGTTGTACGATACGGTAATAAGTGATCAGAATCATAAACATTACTCGTATTGCATGCGTACGAAAAAAACGGAAACTAATATATACAGAAAGTGTCGGTTCGATTTTCCTCGGCCAGTTACTGAGAATTTCGTTTTAAGAGACGTTATCACTTCAATAGTCGGTAGAAAAAATTTACGCAGTAAGAGCAGATTGTACGATCTTCCTCGCAAGGAGTCGGAAAGGTTTATAAATGATTATAATCCGTCTATCAAATTAGCCTGGAAGGGAAATATGGACATACAATTTATTAGAGAAAAATCAGAGTTTTTAAACTCATATTTAACAAAATACACGACAAAGTCGGAAAAATGCAATACAGACTTTAAAGTGATAGATTCGAATAAGTCCTTGGCATCGAAACTGTGGAATTTTGCAATGCGTTCATTAAATAACAGAGAATGCGGTGCTTTAGAAGCTGCGGATACACTATTAGGGAATCCCTTGTACGGTATGGATAATGATACCATGGTCAAATGGATCGATGTTAATGAGGTGAGAAATAGAAAAGTTAAAACATTTAATAAAATTTAAGCTCTTGATGAAAATTCTACGAATATTTACTGTTCGTCACTCATCGATGATTACTATCCAAATAGACCTCAGGAATTAGAATCATTGAATTTGTACGATTTTGCCAGATTCTGGGAAATTACGAAACAGATGTCAAATAATGACGAAGTCAAGTGTTACAAACTGGCATCGGGTTTATTTAAAAAAAAACGAAAAAAGGGTTATTTAATTAACCATTATCGATTTAATATAAAAACTGAGCCCGAAAAATACTTTTACTCGCTGCTTCTTCTGTTCAAACCATGGAGAGATTTGAGTAAACTCAAAGGTACATTCGAGACTTACACGGATGCCTTTAAGAATTCAGAGTCTGTTTTACCGAAAGTAATGAAATATCACGAAAGGCTCGAAGAAATACAGAAAGCTTTTAAGAACGTTGCTGAATTAATCGAGAAGCGCGAAAATGATCTGAAAACAGCAGACAGAGACAAATCCGATGACGATGAACTGGATTGTAATCCGATAGAAACTGACGACGCGATGAAAGATTTGGAAGATTTTAGTAAGATTGACGACCCGATTGATTTATCGCAAATGATGTCGCAATTGAACGAAGACCAGAAAAGAGTCTTTGATGGAATATGCCAAGTTTTACAAGATAAGAATCAGATTCTGCGACTGTACGTAAGTGGCGAAGGTGGTACAGGGAAAAGTTTTCTAATTGAAACGATTAAACATTGGATCAGAATAAATTTGGAAAAAACGACTGCCATATCTGCTCCCACGGGTATCGCAGCATTCAATATCGATGGCTTGACAATCCATAGAATGTTTCAACTACCCGTTAGTCATGAATCTACACCAAAATATACGCAATTGTCAGACATGGTCTTGAAAACTTTGAGAGACAAATTAAAGAATGTCGAATTATTTATAATCGATGAAGTATCCATGATTTCAAATGTGACACTTATGTTTATCAATTTACGATTATGTGAAATCTTTGAAACGACAGATACAGATGATGGTTTCTTTAGCAGAAAACACATTCTCTTGTTGTGGGACTTGTTGCAGCTTCCTCCTGTAAAAGGACAATTTTCGTTTGTTAAAATGTCTCGATCCGAGATTCAGAAGTATTTAGGTACCATGGGTGGATGTGATTTGTGGAGATTGTTCGAGTACGACGAACTTTTGATTAATATGCGACAAAGATGCGACAATACATATTGTGATATACTTTCTAGAATACGAATAGAGGTTTAGTAACGGATTCTGACATCAATGTTCTTCAGTCTAGAAAAATCAATTTTAAAGAAAGTAGTTGCGACGAAAAATTGAATGAACTTTGCACTTATATGAATCAATTACCGATTGATATAATTTGTTTATTGCCCACGTGTTATTTGTGCAAGGTTTTGAACACAGCAATGCTCGATAAAATCGACAGCGATGAAATTCTACTGATAGCAGAAGATGATGTCGACTGTACCCAAGCAATGAAAAAAAAGGTGCATAAAATTTTGGAAAACAAAGATGATAAAGTGTCTGAAACAGCTGGCATTGAAAGAGTAATAGCGATTAAAATTGGCGCTAAAGTGATGATTCGACGAAACATTGACGTAACTTTGGGACTTGTCAATGGAATAATAGGCAATGTAATTGCAGTTATACGCTCTGCTGACGGCACTACACGTGTATGTTGAGAGCTGACACAAAATCGGAATGGCATTACTCTAATGATATGGAAGTGTTCAAGAAAAAATGGCCCAAAGAAGCACAAGGGGCATACATATTGTTATTAGAACAGATTAAATAACGGCGCTGTATATAGGCTGCCGTAAACGCTACATTAAAACATCAACTGTTCTAGCGCTGTATAAAAGTTGCCGTAAGCGCCAAAATAAAATATCGGCTGCTCTGGCGCTTTATAAAAGCTGCTGTAAGCGCTGCATTAAAACGAGTGCAATAAGTTTCTAATTTGACCTAGGCTTCATGACATTTCAAAAAGTATCATCAAGAAAAAAATTATCAGACAGAAATATGTATGTTGTGTTAAAATCGGAGAGACGAAGAAAAATATATGGTTGCGTTCTCACGAGAATGGGCGATGGAGGGGCCTATTCTTTATTTTCAATATTCATACAAGAATATAAATACAAGACAATACATACAAGAATAAATTCATTCTGTTGCAATTGAAATAAATGTGCAATGTATCGTTAAAAGTTATTACAATTATACAAACATTTACATATATGATTAAATAAAATATATATGTATACTATAATATAATTATATATTTTATATATGTACATATATACCATATATTTCAATTATTTTGAACTGTATTGCATAAATTGTTACTTATACAAAGTTATGTGATAAGAATCGAAAATACATATATTTGTAATACTTGAATTACTAAAAAGCTGCTCTATATATCTGTACTTTAAAAAGTAAGTGATATCCTAAAAAAATCATAAAAATAAAAAGGTCAGGCCATGTTCAAAAGATGGTACTCAAAAATTTAAACGATCTAATAATAAATTATCACGAAAAGTAACTGATATGTTATTCAAGGTGCCAGTTCAAAGTGAACATACGTAAAGTGTATATTATCTAAATTTAGTAATAATATATTACCATGAAAAGTAACTGTGATATTTTATTCAAGGTGCAAGTTCACATTGAACATACATACATATAAGTAAAACTGATTACAATTTGATTCTAGAAAATAAGTGCGATATGTTATTCTTAGTGCACAAAATATAATAGTCGTTTATAGAGATTTGATTTGAAATTCATACTAGCCCGTACAATAAAAAATAATTGCTCGTAATTCCAGAGTACAAATTTGTTAATGACTCAGAAAAATAACATGGCGGCCTGCTCTCAAAAAACTTTCGATGGGTAGAATAAATAATTGAAATAAGAGTTGTGAAAATTGTATAAATTAAAAACCTCCAATCTTTCCTTTGTAGAATTTCGAATTTTCGTATCAACTTCCGATTTGTGTTATACCGTATTTTCAGGGAGTAAGTTATTGATCAGAAAACTTTGCCTTGTTGCTCGAAACGGGTGTATATTAAGTAAAATTTATAAATGTACAGTTCTCAGGTCAAGTACAATAAAGCTATACGCTTAAAAAGTTTACTGATTATTTGTCGTAATATACAATAAAAAATTACATATTAATTAAGTGAATAATATCGAAAATTATAAGTCAAATGAAACCTTGCTATTTAAAATCTATTCTTCATGATCGCAAGACACTATTTTCTATTTAAAAGATTTTCTTCAGAAACACAGAAGAAAAAGGTATTTGTATATAGTTTTGTATATTCACTTCGTTGTGTGTGTAGAGCTTTTAAAAATACGTTGAATCCTTATTCTAATCTAATCTTCTTCTAATGTAATACTTTTCGTATTTCAAATGTTGTAGTAATTATTCTGTAAGAGCTTCGACATTATTTCTAAATAAACATCGAGAAACATCATAGTTTTTTGAGAGCAGGCCGCCATGTTATTTTTCTGAGTCATTAACAAATTGGTACTCTGGAATTACGAGCAATTATTTTTCATTGTACGGGCTAATATGAATTTCA